>NC_134485.1:233139693-233292193 GCF_040206685.1 Ascaphus truei | reverse complement strand
GCTCTTTCACCAGTTCACATATAATTTTGTATATTTGTTATCACTAATATTATTTTAGTGCACTTTCACACCCTTCACAGCACTGTTTATGGTTGCGCACTGATTACTCCTCTTGTATCGCATATATTATTACTGAGTGCAATTTGCTTTATTTTGTATACTAACCTTTTGTGTGGAACCGTATCAAAAGCCTTTGCAAAATCTAAGTAGACGACATCAACTGCATTCCCCATGTCTAATTTCCTACTTACTTCCTCAATTAAACAAATAAGGTTAGTTTGGCATGATCTAGCCTTCATAAATCCATGCTGGCTTTTACTAATGTAGCCCTCTTTCCCCCACCCTAAGTGAGATTGAGGTGGGTAGGTGTATCTGACTACTTATCAGTGTGGTGTTGTACCTGTTTGGCAACCAGGAGGGCTGAGCTTCCGCCACGGGGAACCTGGGGTATATACTTACATTCGGTGCAGCGCCTCCACTGATGAGGGATCCCAACGTGGTGGGAGTGTGCCCTCACCAGAACAACCATACAGTAAATACACACAATGTGAATTAACAGTATTTACTGAGCATGAACGATAACTTCAATGAAACTCTCTTGGCATAACATCAATACATCATTTGAATAACATTGCATCACCCTGAATGCATACCATCCCCTCACCCACATGTCCATCATAACATCACCCTCAGCCCCTATGATAATACTGTGCTTGGACACTTGTCCCTTGAGTGTCCACAACAATAAGGTGAGTGTGAGGGATAGCGCTTCCCTGTGTTGGGGCCCGGTGGTGCACTTATTATACTACCTCCCTGATCACTGCTCCTGATCAGGATAATCCTTGGAACTCAGCAACACCGCACAGTGATCCCACGCCGCACTGCGCTGCTCTCTGCAGGAATGGATACACACGCTGACTCCATAGGGGAGGGATCCCCAGCCGGAATGATCCTTTACCACAATCTCTGCTATGGAGTCAGAAACTCTTTCTGCACTCAGGCTGCACGGGCATTCAGGCACTGTCCTGCAGCATGTCTCTTCATCTCTGAGTATGGTGAAGGAGTCCCTGTCTTAGGCAGTCCCTATCACATACAGTATTCCTCTAGTGTCTCAGGGGACAAACTGGGCCTTGGGGGTATACCTCTACCCTAGCCCCTGCATGCAGAATATCTCTTGCTGTAGATTCTGTCTGATCCCAGACTCTGGCAGTTCACCACATGCAACTGGCACTGGTGATATTACACATACTGTATAACTGTCACACTTGTGCTCTCCTCACAAGCGCAGGGAAAGGGTGAAGGACCCGTTACGGAGGTGCAGAGCCAAGCTCAGAGACACTACTTATCCAGCTGCATGTGCACGCATGCTCTGACAGCAGAGCGGGATTGCGCGCGTTCTCAGGCACCAACGCGGGGGTTGCTGGGAAGCCAACGCTTCAGCACAGGAGTCTGGAAACGGAAACCAGGAACATGGGCATGGAGTCCAGAGCACAAGGTAACATCCAGAGAAGGATTGCTTCTTGGAAAACGTCCAGACTACTTAAAGGCATAGTGACAGAAACAGCAAGGTGCAGCGAAACTAAACATAACATAAGGGTTCTTAGTCTAATCCATTGGCCAAGGAATTATAAGCCTGCTACCACGTCAAGGTGAACCCTACTAAGCAGGTACCTACACTACCCGACGGTAAACTAACCTTAGTAGTATATGAGTGACTGTCCCAGTCTTCCGGAATCCAAAGGAGAGTAAAGGTCCCAAGGAGGTCCAGGCAGGAACAGTGTGCGATGGGTACTAGCAGACACCAGGGCAGGCAGCAAAAGACTAAATGCAAAGAGAAAGTCAAAGAGAGGCTTACTTCCTGTCAGGAGGAAGAGGGCAGGGTTTGCCAGAAAGCAAGATGGCGTTGCTTGCTTCAGAATCCTTAAAGACACAGGATCTTGACTCGCAGCTAGAGGGCGGCGATCAGAAGTAAAGAGGTAAGGAAAGAACACGCAGCAGGGGGCGTGTTCCGTGCATCGTTACAGTACCCCCCTCTTAAGGATCGAACTCCGAGCGATCCAAGAGACTTAGGGGCAGCGATGCATAGGAAGGTAGGCTCGCAGCTAGAGGCAGCGCCCGCCACACAGAGAATCAACAGGGAATCTTGATTCGCAGCTAGAGGGCGGCGCACGCCATACAGGGAGACATCAGGGAAACTAGGCAAGAGGGCAGCGCCCGCCACACAGAGAATCAACAGGGAATCTTGACTCGCAGCTAGAGGACGGCGCATGCCATACAGAGAGACATCAGAGAAACTAGGCATGAGTAGAGAATACGCCACAAGGCGTCGTGAAGTTGACTCGTAGCTGGAGGGCGGCGCGAAGTTGACTTGCAGCTGGAGGGCGGCGCACGCCGTCACGTGTACGCGCCACGCGTGAGAGAATGCGTGACGGGACCGGGGGTGGCCGGGCTCCGTGGTACAAGTAGGGAACCGCGGGTGCGTGCATGCTCTATAAGGAGAGCGGGAACTGAGATGCGGCAGGTAAGGAGGGAGCACGCCGCAGGGTGGCGTGTTCTCCGATTCCTTACAGTATCCCCCCCTTCAGGATCGGACTCCGAACGATGCTTACTAGACATGGGGGGACTATAGGATCTCCCAAAGTTACAGGGGTACAGGAACGGGCCTCTGCATGGAGCTAGCAGCAGGCCTCAGGAACTAGGAACATGGACACGAACATGGCATGGAACATGGAGACAGGCGGGGCCACCTCTGGGGGTCCGTTTCTTTGGCCGAGCATAATGTCACGCTTGTGCTCTCCTCACAAGCGCAGGGAGAAAGGGAAGGACCCGATAGCGAGGTGGGGAGGCCGCAGGGGATACGAAGGGAGTAAGTTGCCGCGCAGCTTGGGATCGGCGCACGTAGTCATGTGACCGCGCTGCGTGCATGAGAATGCGCGACACGTCCGGAGGTGCGGTGCCTACTCAGAGACACGAGTGATCCAGCTGCATGTGCGCGCATGCTCTATAAGGAGAGCGGGAACTGAGATGCGGCAGGTAAGGAGGGAGCACGCCGCAGGGGGGCGTGTTCCCCCGATTCCTTACAATAACTTAGAAAGCAACCCCCCCCCTTCTTCCTATGAGGGACCTTTCCCTGACACTGCCAAAGCAACTCCTCTAGCTGCACTGCACACAACACTGTCTCTTCTTGTCAGGGCACACAGCACTGCAGCTGTGTCACTGACAAGACTTACACTCACCTAAGGGCAGGGTCCCTACCTAAAGGCCTTCCCTATGAACTTACCCACTAACCTAGTGGGGAGTGGGGCCTACCTGGGGCCTGGGGGTAACCTGGCCTAATGTAAGAAGCCACTTGCTCCTTACACACTTCCTCCCCCTTCCTTCTCCCAGCTCCAACTGACTAGCCTGGTCTCTGCAACATTGTATCCTTCTCCAACAGGAGAAGCTGCAAACTCTATTTGCTGGCTGACTGCACGTGATGTGGGTAAAAGGGCAGTCCCCAGAGGCTGCTGGGAATTGTAGTCCACTCAGGACCTCTTTAACATTAGGGCCGCGTGCGCTATGTCTGCCGCGCCTGTGCAACCCTGTAATGGCCGCCACTGCTCTCTTCTGCACCTGCGCGACCTTGGGGAGTCCCTGCGCTACGGAGCACCATCTCTGCCCCTTCACGCTCACTATATTGGCCGTCGCGTCTGCGCTTGCGCGAACCTCCGCACTCGTGCGGACATAACAAAGATGGCGGCGCCGTGCCTCTGACGACACCGAGAGACGCGCTCGCCCCTGCAACTGCCTTCTCACTGGGGAACCGGGGAGCCAAAGGGGACATGGCTACATTCTCCCCCTGTTGGAAATACCAACATCCCCGCTTGGAGGACAGTGTCACACAGCACAGAGTTATATAATAAAAATGCAGGGCACAGTATATACAACTTATCACAGGTGCTTTAACGTCAACAGTGCATAACTTAACCATAACAGTTATACCTGAGGCCAGCTGAGTGTTAGCTGTTTGCTGAGACCAATTGTGGGGTGCCCCTAACTGATAATGTGGGGTTACCTCACTTTGACTTTCGTGAGCCTCTGCAAACTCATGGTCAGGTGCAACAGTCACTGGTTCCATACTACTTCCTCCCCCTGGTGGAAGGAATAGCACAGTGTCTCTTGGCCAGACCTTTACCCGGCCATCCGCAGCATGGATGCGGTAGGCCAGGAGATCTTGACCTTTTCCACGGTCCACCACATGGTGAATGGAGCGCTCCTTTTTGTGCTGAAAGGAGGCAAATTTGAATGGGGCATTCACAACACAGTCCTTGTCCCTAAGCACTTGGAAGGCTTCCACTGGGAAGCGAGCGATTAGCAAAGTCTCTGTACTCAAAGTCTCTGTTACATCCTGCAGGGGGTAAAGTGTTGATACCTTACCACTGCATTGCTTCACAGTGTCCAGCAGGTCATCAGGAACGCTGACTGTTACCACCTCAGCTGCACTGGACATCAGGGTAGAGTTGAATTGTTCCTCCACTTGGCAGATGGCCGGTACACACTGTTGATCCTGTACCGCCTGGTAGCGATCATTTTCCGGAAACTCGGGAGCGATGGATCCCAGTCCTGGGACCATTTGAGTTGGAACGCATGGGCTCCCAGGTTGACGCGAGCCACCATTTTGGACTGGGTTCCCCACCGGAACCTCTTCTTCCACAACGACGTCCGCCGCCGGAAGTGAAGGTTCAGCTTGGAGCTCCACCTAGGCCTGGGCTTGGCCTTCCGTCTTCGACACCACCGCTGCCTGTGGAGGGTAAGGATGTATCTCCTCGCTTCGTTGGCTGTCGATGGGGCCTCCTCCGCCTTCCGCGCTGGAAGTCACCACGGCCGTGGGACTCCTCCGCTCCGGTTGACTCCGCAGAGGTGATCTCGGCACCTCGAGACTCCGCTCCGCTGCTTGGCAGGTAAGGCCTGGTTCTGTTACAGCGCCGCTGTAGTGGTCCGCCGGTAGGCGCATCACCACCGATGTCGGGCTGGCTTGCTCTTCGTCCAAAGATGCTGATTCCGATTCAGGTAGTGGCACTCCCGCAGGGGACCGACGGCGAGGTTCCAGGTTCTCACCGCGGTTGCAGGCCCCTGTCTCTTTAGGCTCCGTTGCTATCATCAAGAGCGATCCCCATTCTCCGGGATCAGCTTGCTCTTCCTTGACTTTGGGCGAGGCTTCAGCCGTCAGCTTGGCTGTCTCCACTCCCGCCTCCACGGTATACCCCGGCACAAAGGGCTACATGCCCACAGATAATGGATGCCACATTGGGGACACCTTGCAGTGGTACTGGCTTCTCCACCCGGCAATCGGCACTGCAAACACAGGCATCGTATAGTCTCGGTGTCACCCGCCTTGATCACCAGGAAGCCTCCTGGCAACGAGTAGGGGTGTGCTGAGATGTCCATCTCTTTTTCACTTGTAGCGCTGGTTACAGGGGACACTTTACACAGTGGTCTTGCCTGTTCACCAGCAACTGAAGGGCAGGGGTCATTCCTTTAACTCCTCCCTCAGCTAGCTCCGCTCTCATTTGGCAAAGGTAGAGACCCCTCCCCCTGGTAGATATTAGGGGAGGGTCCCACAGATTCACTGGGTGACCAGCACTGGCTCTGAGCCTGTCACAGTCCAAGAGGGCGCGGCCACAGCTTTCGCGCCACTACCCCTAACAGGGTGGGGTGCTTTACTTGGCGCCAATCCCGGCCAACTTCTTGCAACCTTTGCATTTGCAGTATTCTCTGCACTCGGCCCACGCGGTCTCCCAGGGAAGCGGGAACTGCCATCTTGGTTTGCACGGCCATTCACAACAGCAACTGAGGTAGATCTTTGTATAGGGATCACCGTCTGGCAATCTGGTTCTCCATTTTCACTGCACATAACCACAATGTCCTCAACAATGTCCTCCAGGGTAGCACCCCGGGATCCTAGGCAGGACATAAATGGCGCGGCCACAGCCTTGGCGCCACTCCATAACATGCTCGCAAAAGTCCCTCCTTCTGCAGCTCTCTCTTCTGAGGCATACACACCACGTGCGCTCCCTCCATCAGCCGTGGTCCGCCATCTTGGACTCTCCACCCCGCACGAAGCTTCTCTACTTGCGGTTGCCATCTTCACACTGTAATTTCTATTATCACACATGGCGCTCCTCTCTGCAGGGCAGCTGCCATTCCGATGCAATAAAGAATGCCACGATGCACCACCTACGTGTATCTAATGTACGTCTGACTCACGTTACTACCTCAGGCTAGGCTCACTCTCTCAGTGTATGCTGTGTCCACCTTCCTCCAGTATGTGCTCTGCGGTAAGTGTCCTGGCTCCTGGCTAGAGTACTCTGGCTTCTCTCATGCAGTACTAGAGCGTCTACCTACTGTTGGCCATCACTAGCGCAGACCCTCTCCAGAATTCCTGACCCGAGTTATCCAGGCTATTCCATTAGGCATCCTACCACTAGCTGCCACAAGGTGACTAGGACAGCTATAGCCCTGTCTCCAGACCCACGTTACTCCGCTCAGGATCCTAGGTTGTGCTTTGCGAGCTGACAATTCCATCACACTCCTGACTACCCCTAGGCTCTGTCCCCATACACAGCACTGACTGGCAGCATACACTCTCCCTGTTTTTTAGTGTGCCCAGCAAAAGCCTGTCCTGTTGATACGACATCTCAGCAGCGCCTCCAAAAATGTAACGGTTATTGCCCCCCCCCCCAATCTCACATTGGCCCCTGTGGTCTATTGGCCCCATTACATGTCTGTGTATGTTGTGGTGCACCTGCTGGCTTACAGGACTCCTGAGTCTCCCGCTGGGTGTTAGTGGGGATATCAGCACGACAGGCGTCTGAGGTAGTGTCTCTGAGTCTTACTCACATACGATGCAGCGCCTCCACCCCATCAGGATCTCTGCGGCCGCAGGGGGATGAATCTGATGGGGACCTCCTCTGTGGTACCTCCTCCTGTAGAATGACTCCACACTCACACACAAGGGTTGTGGTGAACAAGGGCATATTTATTTGCATCTTTCCAGGCAGACTGTCCCTCATCGCGGTCATACTAGCCGCTCATCCTGTTGGAGTACATCCCTCTCAGAAGTTCCTCCTCTCTCAATAGAGTTGGCTCACTTCTCCCCTATGGGAGATCACCATCTGTGTCAGGTCCCTGAACACAGTGTGTAGTCAGCTAGCACTTGAACCTGACAGCCTTGAACTGCTGCAGACACACCTCATAAGTTGAACACTAACTTTTGGCAGTTCTGTGTCTTATATAGACTCAGAAACAGACTCACCTCTGTGTCACTAATAGTGGACACAGAGCATGTTGTCACTTCCCTTGTATACATATGACACCTCACCAGGGTGTGAGGGCAAACCTCCATGATTGTTCCTGGCAACCCTGCATACTTACCAGGTTTACTGCCAACATGAGAAAGAGCTGTATACCATTTTTACACATGGCTACACTAATAATGTTGTTTTTCATTAGGTATTCCTGAATATTATCCCATATTATTGGCTAAAGCAGTAAAATTCCGGGCATTATTGAAATCCCTGCTCTCTGATTGGTTAAAATTCCAGGCATTATTCATTCAGTAATGCCCGGAATTTTTGCAGCTTGCAAATCAGCTTTTCCTTTTGTCAGAGCAGCTCTGAGACAAGGCAAGGGATTGGTCAGGACGCATTAACAGCTCTCAGACAGGGCAGGGGATTGGCCAGGAAGCAGCAGCAGGCAGTGACTCCTCCCCCTCCCTCCGTGAACACAGCTTCATTTTGAGTTGGGGAGAGAGTGTTTGTGTAGCTGCAAAGTAAGTGGCTGTCTGCAGTTTGTTTGGAGCTTCTGTCTATTTAGAGTGTGTGTGTAGCTGTAATGTGTGTGTAGACAGAGGGGGCGGTAGTATGTGTGTGTGTGTGTACACAGAGGGGGCGGCAGTGTGTTGATATAGATAGCTGCAGTGTAAGTGTATATGGGGGTGCTTTAATGTATTTACCATTTTATTTTAATTAAAAAAATCAGTATAACTATACAAAGTGTCTATTATTTATGAAAAGAGCCTACATTTAGCCTATAATAGTAATAATCCCCTCAGAACAGGGCATTGCTGGCCAATAATGCCCTGGCTGGGTTAAAGTCCCTCGGCTTCGCCTCGGGCCTTCAATTCTTCCAGCCAGGGCATTATTGGCCAGTCATGTCAATGATCATCAATGATCATCCCACAGCTTGTAAGGAAGCCTCAATACACATGTATGCAGATGACATAATCCTATATGCACAAAGCCATAGCCTCTCTAACCTTCAACACATACTTCAGCCTGACTTTTTGAGACTCGAAAACTGGATTTACCACAACAAACTGTTTTCAAACACTGACAAGAATGTAACAATGGTATTTGGGACCAAGACTACATTTTTAAAGCTTCCAGCGACTGAGCTCCAGATTAGAACCAACACTAACACCACCCTAACCCCTGTCACTAGTTTTAAATACCTGGGCTTATGGTTTGACTCCCACTTAACATTTGGGATGCACATTGATACCCTGACAACCAAGATCTATGCCAAACTAGGGGTACTTTACAGGAACAAATCCTCCCTAAGTCTCCTGATCAGAAAGCGTATCGCACAGCAGATGCTAATGCCAATTATTGACTATGGAGACATAGTATATGGCTCGGCACCTCAAACCCACCTTAGCAAACTTGACACCCTCTACAATTCAATTTGTCGTTTTGTTCTCCAATGCAACTATAACACACATCACTGCGAAATGCTCAAAGAACTAGATTGGTCATCACTCGAGTCTAGGCACAAAGTTCACCTTTCCTGTCTTGCCTTTAAATTCTTTATGGGCAAGCTACCCAGCTATCTGAACAAGCTCCTCACCCCTACCACATGCAGCACTTACCATCTGAGATCAGACTCCGAAAGACTGTTCATGGTCCCAAGGCTCAACAAAGTATCCGGCCGTTCCTCCTTCTCTTACCGTGCACCCCAAAACTGGAACAACCTACCAGAGACTCTCACATCCACCACAAGTTTAAGTTCTTTCATATCTAAGGCTGTCTCACATTTGAATCTGGTCTTTAACTGTTTCATACGCCCATAATATATATTTTCTTTAACTGTGCATGCAATGTCTTGTATATATACCCTGTTCATTTATGTAACTGTATTTGTAACCATGTATTATTTGTCTTAACTCTGTGCCCAGGACATACTTGAAACCGAGAGGTAACTCTCAATGTATTACTTCCTGGTAAAATATTTTATAAATAAATAAATGCCCTGTTCTTCGGGGATTATTACTTAATTAAACCTTCAAGTAGCTTCCCCACTATTGAAGTCAGGCTTATAGGTCTGTAATTCCCCGGTTATGATCTAGCTCCCTTTTTAAATATAGGCACCACATCTGCTTTACACCAATCTTGTGGTACTGAGCATGTGGAAATGTAGTCCTTGAATATTAAATATAATGGTTTTGCTATTACTGAGCTTAACTCCTTGAGAACTCTTGGATGTATGCCATCGGGGCCAGGTGCCTTATTTACTTTAATTTTATCAAGCTGCCTATGAACTTCTTCCTCCAATTCTAACTCCAATATTAACTCCACAGACACTTTATATGTGACACTTAAGGCTCCGGCCCCGCTACGCTGACAGCGCTCATGCTTGAGAGCGGTAACGTCACCAGCTCTCCATGAATGAGTGCCGGGTGTCCTTGCTATTTCGCAAGCGCGCACGGGGGGTGGGGTAGGGGGGGGTTGGAGGGGGGGCGTTATTGCGGGCAACATGAGTGTGCTCAAAAGTAATTTTTTTTGTTTACCCAAGCGCCAAGCATGAGTGCCCGCGCGCGAGCACCGCGTGAGCGGGGACTTGCATATATAGATATATAAGTTAAAAGCGGCAAGTCCTGCCCGCTCAGCGCTAGCGGGGATGTAGCCTAAGATGTTACACAGCCATAGTTCAGTACATATGGTTCAGATTTTTTCCCCAAGACTTGCACCAGTTTCCCTTGACATACAGACCCGTGTTGCCCCTCAGGTGAATGCTAGCACATCAGTAAATCTGTGGCATGCACAATATGGGGCAGTTTTCTATTGGTAACTGGGTCCATGTTAAAATGGATTTGAAGCAAAAGGTGTCACTGTGCTCATTTGCATGTCATTACCCAGAATCCCTGGCGGCAGTGGAAGCACTGTGTGCTAAGAGATAATGGAGAAAAGCAGGGTTGCAGACCTGTCTGAGACGTGAATGTGCTCACAAGTGATATTTGTATTTATTGGTAGCTGGGTAATTCTTTGCTGTGAGCTGCACTGCTGCTTTCCACCAGAGGGGGTGCCAGGACAGCTCTGGTTGTGTTTTAGCTCAGTCCTTCTCCCTTTGCTGTGATTCCTCTTTGTATGCCTTCCCCAGAGCAGAAGAGAAGGGGGATATGGGTAGGTTGACCAGATTTCCAAAGTAAAAACCGGGACACATGAAACATTATTTCTAAAGCAAATGACATCACTTAAAAATAAATTCTATAATGGTTTTTGTCAAATTGTGTCCCCATTTATGCTGCATTATTAATTTATTTAGCTACCTCTCTCTTCTCCCTTCACCCCGCACTTCCATCTCTCTTCCCCACTCTTTCTTCTCTCCCCTCTTCTCCCTCTCCCCTCTTCTCCCTCTCCGCCTTCACCCTAGCCCCTTCGCCCTCCCCCTTCTCTCTTCCCCCTTCTCTCTCTCTCTCCTTTCTCTCTCCCCCTTCTCCCTTTTCTCTCCCCCTCCTGCTCACCATAGTTAATTTAACCCCTTCAGTTCCCATCTGAGTTGCAGGACCCTCTGCAACTGACAGGGTTAATAACAACAGGGACTGGTGTTTTAGGAACTACAGTGACAAAAGAGCATCAGTTCACCCCTATACCAAGACACCATACAATTCTGCAACCATAGCTGTGCTCTAATCTTGCACAATATACAGTATAATTTTGGTTGGCACTCTTTATTCGTTTTGTTCAGTCTTGCTTTGGCACATTTCTGAGTACTACTGTACGAGAATCAGATTTGTACATTCTGTATAATCATTCTTCTTTAAGAACAAAATGTAAACTTACACAATGATACAATTTGTACTTCATAAAGGACAAATTCTGTTTAAAGCAGCAACCCCCCTCCCCCCAAAAAAAATGTTTAACTGTATTTGAAATACTGAAACTCCAGAGCAGAACAAGCAGACTTTAATCTTTATACCCCTCCCCCCACCCCCAAACAACCCCCACCCACCCTGTTTTTTTTTTTTAAACCTTTTGCTGGTACTGGACTTGCACACACAACCACTGTAAGCTTAAAATACTTTGGCCAACGAATTGAACTAATTGACCCTTGCTTATGAGAAGATAAATAGATAAATATTTAACTATATAATTTGTCTAGTTGGATGTAGCACTTTCCCCTTTTTTGTTTTTTTGTTCGAGTACTGTACTTGCAAAGAAAAGCAATAATTTGTGCAGGGTCAGCCAAATAAAGCTGCAATGTCATTTCATGATGATGTCACAGCTTTCTATTGGCTGCCAGAGTGAGGCGGACCCCAGTGGCCATATTGTCTCTCCCCGTCAAGAATTTTTGTAAGGGAATTTCAAAATGTAAAATTTTCAGGAACCACTAAAGTTCCTATAGCTTCAGGTGCTGCAGTTCAGGTGCAGGGGTCCAAATGTTTTAAATAAGGTACAAAAAAATAAAAATGTGAGCATTTATATATATATATATATAATATATATATATATAAAAACTAGCAATGCGAATTGCTTTTTTGAACATTGGCGTAAAACATTAGCAGAGTAGGTGGCTGTATGAGAAACCAGTATGGTGTGTTACTTCCAGCATTTCACTCATTTTGTCTGCAAATAAGGGGCTTTCAGCTGCTATTCCTTCCAAGAGGTAGCGGGACAAAGCGGGAACTGGATACCTTCTGACTTAGCCATACAAAATTAATATTTCGATAACGTAAATCCTCAATTCTAAGACGTACTTTTTTTTACATTTTAACATGTCTGAAATCGGGATGCGCCTTAGAATCGGTCTTTGAAAAAAAAAAAAACAAGGCTGCAAGGGGGCGCTGCTGGAGTACTGGCCGGCGGGAAGCTGGAGCCGCCGCAGTGGGAAAGGCTGCTGGGTTACCCGCAGCTGGTGGAGCTGGTGTTCGAGTTGCTGGAGGAGGGAGTCGCTTACAGGGGAGGCCGGGAAGGAGGACGGTGGAGGGATGCAGCCGGCTGTCATGCGCTGTTGAAGAGCTGGGACAAAGCCAAGATCCACAACATGAAGACACAGCACAAGGTACTGGAGCTGACGGCGGAGAATGAGAGGTTGCAGAAGGTGGAACAGCTGGGCACGGTCAGGAACTAATGTAGTGTATACTTTCCCCCCCCCCCCCCGAAAATTATAATTAAATCAATGGTGCGTCTTACAATCTATGGCGCCCTAGAATCGAGGAAATACTGTAGTTGAACTTGTTTCTCTGAACAACTGGTAGCATACTTACCAGGAAGTCCAGTTGCTTTGACTGGGGTACCATTATATGGTGTCACCTGCTGGTTCCTGGCAATATTTTATGGTCAAGGCTCCTCATTCAAAATGAACATGCTCCCAAAAGTAGATTCATTGTAGGCTATGATACCTTTTACCGGACAAACATTAGAGTTGTTCATAGATTAAATTATATTGTACAGAGCTTTCAAAACCTCATACTATGGGTTTCTCCTGCAAATGTACTGTTAGTAGAGTTAAAAAAGAGACCTACCGTATGAGGTTTCAAAAGCTCTGTATACTAGATACTATAAAGAATTATAATTTTGATCACAACCTACAGCAAAGTTGCTTTTCCGCAGACCCAATACACCTACTACAACGTTGAACTACATCATGCTCTCCAAAAAAAGCACTAGCAATTTTGCTTGAGAACAGCTCCCTAAAATAGATTGAATATTTGACATTGATAACTATTTAGTAGATATTGGGCCTTATTCTATAAAGTGCGATAATGTCGATCCGGCACTGCCACACGGAAACCTTTATTGGGGCTTTATGCGTGGAAACACTGAAACAGCGCTATCAGACTTTATAGAATGAGACCCATTGAGCTTTAGTGGCTACTGTCAAGGGTTGATCTACGGCTGGAGTAGATCCCAGTGGCAGTAACATCAGGGAGCGTGGTCGCAGTCACAAGCAGAGGTCGGAGGCAGGCGGCAAATAGCGTGGTCTGGGTCACAAGCAAAGGTCGGAGGCAGATGGTGTGGTCGGGGTCACAAGCAAAGGTCGGCAGCAAGAAGACAGGAACAGAACTGGGACTCGGGAACAGGACTGGGACTGAGGAACAGGGCAACAGCAGCAGCGAATACAGGAACCTAGCAGGTGCTGGAGGAACCGGTATAAACAGGCAAAGGAGGAACAGGAAAGGGAGGTTTATATGGGTCTGGCTGGAGGCATGGGACAGGTGCACAGGTGTCCGGTTCCAGGGTCTGGAATGTTCTTTAAGAGATCAAGCAGAGAGCAAGCAGAGTAGCAGAAGTCCCAATGGGTGAGCATGGGTACTGCAGGCTAGAACCTGAAAGCTGCTCACCAACCTTAAGCTATAAAATAAAAAGTTAAAGATAACCTTTCCCACACCCGCACTTATCATATACCATTTACCATAATACAACATCCAATACACAGAAAGAAACACATACCTTGGGATAAATTGACCATGGACACTATCCCATTGTCCAACCCCTCCAATGTTTCAATAAATCTTAAGAAGAAAAAAAAGTAGATGGTGAAATGACATGGTGACTGGATGGTGAATCCTAACAAGATTGTTAAAGTGTCCACGAAAGTGAAAAGTCATAAATAATAATATTTACCGTTTGAGCTGAAAGACTTAAAATTTAAATCATTGAATCGGAGGTGAGTTTAATCTTTAATGATTGATATTATAATATTTAAAGCTTTAATACGTAGTCTGTTCGGAAGTGGCAAGTTATATTTTTGTTTGATGGGATTATGTTCTTATGTTTCCTTTCGTCCTTACCCTGTTTTGTGTTTTTGGAAATGTTATGTATCCAGGCTTATTCATTTATTTATTAAGAGTGTTAAGGGTACAGGCTCTCTGCTGCAAAGGTATGTTGAAGCTGTCACCTGCTCCAACATGATGTTGTGATTTTGATACCCTGGATGAACTTTTAAGATATAAAATGTAGTGGTCATGCATTACGTGGGGTAACTGCAAAGCAACCGTGTCACAGGCTTCTCTATTATACCAGTCTATTTTTATGAAGTTTTGACTTGATCTCCATTTGTACTTGCAGGTTAGATCATTTGTTTTGATTAGGAGCTGCATGTGATTGGTATATGGCTCTGATAGAATGCAGATGCTTAGTGGAGGTTCAATTGGGAGCATGTGTGGTGTGCCCTCAGTATGGCCTCAAATAATTGGCCTCTGCACTGTTTCAGTTTTGGAGTGAGCTCTCTGTTACTGATATTTGATGAACACCTCGCAAATGGTTTACATGCACCTGCCTTGTTCCAGTTCAGCTTTAGTACTTTAAACCTATTTAAGTGGTTTAGCACAGTACACTGTACTGCTAATCACGTCAATGCCAGTACCAACATTATGTAAATGAGCTCCAAATTGTTATGAATGGATTGATATCAAGCTGCTGAGTGTGGTGTAAGACCTGTAAAGATATGGAAGTATGTTTTCTGTGAGCAATTCTTTTCTTTACAGATAGTAAATTAAACTGCAATATGTAGCAGAAGCTCTTTTTTATACAACACTAGTAGTAACCATATTCTATCATTTTGCAGATGATAGGGCTATATTTTATGTACAGATGTAAATGTGATGGCAGCCTTTTTTTTCTGGTGACTTCATTTTAAAGGGAGAGAAGCATAGCCTTTCTGACTGGCAGGCTTCCCTCCCTTTAAGATGATGTCACATCCTTTACATTTGGGGGTGTACCATTTGACACTCAAATGATGTCACAGGCCTTATGTAAGGCCTGACCCATCTCATTTGAGCTTAACAAGCCGACTGGACAACATCCGCCCCATTGGATTACAAAGCAAGAAGAAAAGACTGAAGAAAGAAGAAAAGAATGAAGAACTCACCGGGGAAACGTCTCTTCCATCAAGATTTGATAACAGACATCTTTGCATCGGCTGTTGAGGATCATTGCGCCGAGGGTCAAGAGTTGATACTCGCGTAGGCCGGAGGTGAAGACATCAAAGGTAAGAAAAACATTGATTGTATTTCATTTCATTGCATATTTATTTTAGATTGCTCATTGACTGCCAATGTGTTCATCTATGCCCCTTTCCGGCTATAGATACGCACAGTGACAGACAATGCATTTTTTTGCAAATGTTTTTAATTTAATTTTATGTTTTGTATTTTTGGTTCTTGTTTTTATTTAATTGTTTTGTATTTTTGGTTCTTGTTTTTATTTAATTGTTTTGTATTTTTAGGGCTGGTTTTTATTTAATTGTCATGTAGTGATGTACTGGGTACCTGAAAAATACCCGGTACCGGGCTTACCCGGCGCTTTTTCAGCTACCCGGAAACAGGCGGTTGGGACCGGCACCGGGTAATTTCAGGGCAGCTGAAAATAGTTAAACACTTACTTACCTGTGGCCGGCGACGGAAGACCGCTGCGGAAGACCACGGCGATGTCTGAGACCAGCAGCAGTAGTCCTGGTGGCAGTGGCAGCAGCCAAAGTCCTTGTTCATCCGGAGGGAGCAGCAGGAACAGAGCACACAGTTGATGCCTGTGTGAGCCGGGGAAGCATGTGACCGGAACAGAAAAAAACAAAAAAAAAACAAATACAAACCAGCGCCCACAGAATAAAATAATGTCCAATGGGGGAACGTCCAGTGGGTCCAAATGCATGTGGAAATTCCAATCAGTGAATCCGTTATATGTGGACAAATAAAAAAGAGATTATCATAGTGTATACTGTAAATAATAAACTACATAAAACATAAACAACAAATGAGGACAGACAACATAAACTACATATAACACAGAAGCTGAAAAAATAAACTATTTATTAAAACAAAGGAGCCTGCTGCAGCGGGTCTTCAAGGGGTTAAAACCCAAAATCCTACTTACAGCAGGGCCGGATAAAGTGAGCGTCTGAGACCAAACAGGAGTGATGGCCAGGTGCAGACCAAGTCCTCCATCGACGCTCTAATGAATAGAGCGGTGCCTCAAAGCTCCCTCCGATTCAAGGGGACTCCCAAGATGAATGCAGGGATGTGGAGCCAGACAGCTACTCAGCTACACAGCTGAGTGAAGGGGACCTCTCGCACGATGACGTCACTTCGAGTAATGCAGTGAAACACGAACTTCAAACGCTGAGACCCCCGAGCTGGAACTCACTCTGGATCGGAATCTCCCCTACCTCCGTATGCGAAGTCGCTTCTTTCCAGAAGATGTGTTCATCTGGCGTGCATTGCAGGGAAAGGAGGCTGGTGTCCATGAGAGGTGGAGAGTTGCAGTGATTTTTCTACTGATGCAGAGTGGTCACGATGCAATCGTATCTTGTCAACATGTGAGTGCGATCCTTAATGCTTACCTTTTTAACTGTGTCATAAAATGTTATTATGCCATTATCCGTTTCTTTCTTCATTTGGGAGGAGAACAAGCAGAGGAATTTCTATCCCTTGCAAGAATTGAGAAATCTGATTATACTCACAATGCCTGACTTTTCTGGAAACCATGTGAGGGAGCTTAATTCACCTGCACTATTTTGTGTTTTTTTCTTTTTTTTCCCCGATTACTTTGAGAATGGTTAACACTGAACCATGAAGACTGTTCCGGAAGTGACGCGGCATCCTCCGGAAGTGACGTAGCGGAACCTATGATAGACACCAGCAAGGAGACTACCAGCTGAGGAGGGTGCCTAAGGCTACCAGCGTCACAGTGGAGATGGAAGCGGTGAGCGGCATCATCCGCGATGTTATAATCTTTGTGATATGTGCCTTTTTATTATCGCGACACTTTAAGTGCGATTCTTATCTTTTTAGTATAAAATATTTTGATAACTGATCTGTTATATGGATGCCTTTTCTCTCCTGCACTGAGTTATATCTCTCCCCGTATACCACTCAATAACAGCCACAGTATTGGAGTTGCGTTATCCTACATATTGTGAGTAGGCTATCTATAGTAGCCATAACTCTAACATAATATATTCCTTTTCCACTACCATCTGCACTTAGATACTATGGGGGCTATGCACTAAGCTTCGAGCTTTCACGCCGGCCTGAAAGAAATGATCATGTCCGATAAAAAATGAAGCCGGCAACGCGATTCACTAAGGCCCTCAGCCCATTTTCTATCGGACGTGCCCAAAATTGGCTTATCGTGGTTTCAGGTCCGAGGACCCCCTACTTCAGGAGATACAGACCCCGTTATGGGGTGCCGGTATCCCCTGCAGAATTTCAATGTCCCGGTCACGTGATGCGGACGTTTGAAAGTGCAGGGCATACGGGGCCTGTATCTCCTGAAGTAGGGGGTCGTCGGACCTGAAACTAATGCGGTTCAGCTCCGGAGACCCCCTGCACATCTACACTATGAAACATGTATATTAAAAAAGATTTAACAAACATCAATACACGAACTTCCCCCCCCCCCCCTCCGCCCTAACACATACAGTACAATAATGTGCAAAATTACTATTATCCAGATATGGATAATAGATTATTTGCCCATTATTAAACACTGCATTAGCATACCTAGATAAAGTAAATAAAAACAGTAGCCAGCTAAAACAATGAATACAAGCAGTAACAACATCAACAATGAATTAATTCAACCATTAACCCAATGAAACCAATTAATTCCTAAACCAACTCAAAATGAATAGTAACACTAACCAATCAAACCAATGAATTACTACAACATTAATGAATGGAAACATTAAAAGACAAAGAAATAAATTCAAACAATATCTGAAATAACCATAATGCGCAATAGCTAACATAATACAACATTAACTACAAACGAACACCAATCGCAAAAATGTTATTACCATTAAGCAGGAAAAAAACAAACAATCACATCCACATAAGAAATTAAAAAAACCAACAGCAATACCAAGCCACAAATGCCCCCCAAATATTGTCATAATAATGTATTAATCTGTACCCTAAAGTGGTGCAGATTAATATATTATCAGTCAATGTGCCTCCCCCAAAAAATCAAAAAACGCATCCAATGAAGAAACCTGTAAAAAGAGACATTTACAAACATTTAATATATTACTTACCATTAGAAGCGGTGGCCCTCCGACTCCCGGGGTAACAGGAAGCTCACGTACCTTGAAGGCCTCCAACAGCATCCGATGCCATCCGCCATGAAGATCCGGCTCAGGTACCCCAATCTTCTTTTTTCTTTCTTTAATCACCTTCTTCTATCTTCATCTGTCAATCCAAAAAAACCCCATGGTAAATCCCAACCGATGTTGTCTCGTCGTCTTCTTGGGCTCAAATGAGGCGTCACGGCCTTAAAGCTGCAGTTCAGTCTTTTTTTTTTTTTTTTTAATTTTTTTTTTTTACTTCAATAGTTTTATGTGTGCAATCTCTAATTACCTAAAGAACTGTATAGCTGCAGGTCAATTCGTTCTCCATGTATTGATAGGTTGAAATTTGGTGACATAATTAGTGAAGGGATCTGTTTATATTCTGCTTGTCTGTCAGTGGAAGCTCATGAATATTCATGAGCAATCCTGCACTGACATGCTAGAGGGAGGGCAGGGCTGACAAAGGGGTGTGCCAGGGCTTGTGACAGGACATGAAGGGGCAGTGCCTTAGCAAATGGCTGTTAAAATAGAATACAAGAAAATTGGTCTTTCAAAGTTGTTTTTTTTAAAACAGAAAATGCTAAAAGTATTTTTTCTTTCTACAGAACTGATTTATTAAAAAAACCACACATGCAGGATATTGACTGAACTGCAGCTTTAAATAGGGCTTGTGACGTCACATTTAGCCTCAAAATGGTTAACAGCCACCTGATTGGCTGTTCAAACCATGTTCCAACTTTAATTTTTTTTTTACATGACGTCACTTAAAGGGAATGATGCCAGCCAATCAGAATGGCTGTGCTTCATTTGCCTTTAAGATGACTTCACTAAATCCAAGATGGACGGCGTCACATGGTATTTCAGCCAATCAGAGTGTGGAATTGGTTCCCGTCTCTACGTTTTCCTACTTACCACTTAGATAGTAAGCTCTTTGGGGCAGGGACTCCTTTTCCTAAATGTTACTTTTATGTCTGGAGCGCTTATTCCCATTATGTGTTATTACTGCTGCATTGTTGTGTATTACTGAAGCGCTATGTTCTTGGATGTCGCTACATAAATAAAGATATGCATACATTCATACATACATATATTAGTTGAACATCACTTTGGTCTTGCTGAGATTCATATGGACGCCCACTCTCTTACTTCCTTCGTCAAGTTATTCGAGTTATAGCTGGCGGTCTTCTGGACATGTGGCAAAAATAACATCATCATCTGCAAATCGTAGATGACTCAAGTAATCACTGTTGATTTTGATTCCTTTTTCTTCCCAATTCAATGTCTTGAATAATTTTTTTAATGTCCCCTTGCTGATCCTATCTTGCATCTTCATATAATCTAATGCTTGATTCTGATAAATGTTCTTTATATTATCAATGTACACTGCTTCAACATTTTGTCTTCTTGATGCATTTAGAACCACCGAGGTGTAAACCAAATAAAATGCTTTTTTCGTAATCTACGAATCCTAAACCTAGTGGTAGATTAGTGGTAAACCTAGTGTATTCATTAAGTCCAGGGTCTGTTGCAGCCAATTAACGTGTATCTTTGTAAACATCTTTTAAGTGATTAAAAGTAGACTTATTGGTCTGTATGGTAGTTAATGAGTTCTTCTTTGTCTCCTTTCTTGTGGATGAGGATTACTATGGCATTGCTCCATTGCTCTGGAATGTTTCTGTTCTTCAAGCCGCATGTATAGAGTTTTGCAAGGATTTTTTTCACTTCTTTCCCAACTTCTTTCAAGATTTCAGTTATGATTCCATCTTCCCCGGGAGTCTTCCAATCCTTCATGGATTTTATTGCTTTTGCCACTTCTTCTGGATGGATGCATGGTATATCATTGGTGTTTTTTTTCTCACTCTTCTGAATTATGCCCTGTTATCTGCATTTTCATACAATTTCATGTAGAAATCCTCAATTCTCATTATAATAATTGCACGTTCTTTTATTGTTGCATCCACCATCTTCTACATATACATATATACATACACACAGATATGAGGTCATTAACCCCTTGAGTGTAAGTAGGGCTTTCTAGGTCATCTCAAGGTGAACCTATGTAGCCTAATTGACACTAAAAGAGGATAATTAAATAAATATCACTTACCCATCAATATAGACGGCCACCATTCTCTTCAGGGTTTAGGCCCATTGGAACTATTCCAAAAAAGCGCAGATGCCCGACCATAATTACCCATACATTTAAAAAAAATAACACAAGGCCTAGTATCTAAAAGGTATATAAACACAAAAAAAAAAAAAATTAATGTAATGCCCGGTGGCTTATTTATAATCGAAGAATCAAGAGCTTATTAGTAATCCTGGACCATTTCTTATCTGCTTAAAGTAAGTTTTTTTTATTGAAACATACTTTCTATCTAGCCTCAGGGGTGTCTTGCTTTCCACACACTAGCACTCTCTGTTTTGGTTATATTACATGTGCTAGCCAGAATAGTCCACGTAGCATGCCAAGATTTTTTTTCTTTTTTAAATAAACGATCAGTGCATTAAGTTTTCTTACAAAGATCTAATCACCCTTAAAGCCACTGTTTTACTTCTCAGTATCTTGTGAAAAATGATGATGTATCCCTTTTCTCCAGGTACTGTATACGGAATGTAGGCTAGTACTAACATCATGATTACTTTGCAAACACCAACACTAAAATGGCAATTGAGGACTGACAATGCCTTATCACTAAACGTCTGATTGTAAAAACCCTCCAAACCCTGGAACTGTTCACAGTTATTTAGAAATTCCAATACTTTTGAAAAAAGGTGTCAGCTACATTTTAGCCTATTAAACATGCCACTGTACTTCCTTAGTTAATATTCATCCTAGGAGGGACAACTGTGTATGTATTTGTATACGCATCAGCTATTCCAAACAATGTTGCTTCTGTATTTCTATTTTGAGCTGAAATGTAGTGAATCATACAGAATAAGGCTCTCTCAAAAAAACAGCCATCAAATTGGCTTTAAGTAGGTCTCTTCTCCTATTGAGCTGCAACACATGGAGCTTTGGACCCAGGGCTGCCGATAGGGGGGGACAGCCGGGAAAAGTGATCCAGGCCCGTTGCCTGGGGCCCCCAGCTCTCCCCAGCTGTGGGCCTCCTTCCTCACTGACTGTCCCACGCTTCTGACGTCAGCGCGTTACCGGGCCTCCCTCTTATGCCGGTGCACGCTGGAAGCTCAGCCCAGCTTACTTCCGGCGCGTGCTGACAGGTGGGCCCAGTGGCAACTAGAGGACTGGACTTTTTATATGTATTGTTTTTTTGTTTTTTATATATATGTATTTGGGAGGTATTCCGATTGCACAGGCGCACACCCCTCACAGAGGCGGCAACCGGCATAAACTATTACTTCAATTGGAGGCGAGAATGGGAGACGATGAACCAGAGATACTGGCTACACCTCCTGGACGGTGAGCCAGAGCAATCAAATGCTAGTCAAGAGACTGTAAATGAAACCATTCATGAGACCATAGAGGGACCCTCTCAAAGGGGACCCCAAAGTCCCGGAACACTTCCCAGAGGAGCCAGGGGTAAAGGGCCCTGATAAACGACGCCTCCTAGGGTGGTTCCAATGAGCCAAACCCTGGACCCCAGAAGCCCATGCTTCACCCCAAGCAGAGACTATTCAGAGACATTATTACCTTCAATGGGAGAGGCTGAGCCTCAGGACTATACCTATTGCTCCCCAGAGGGAGTAGCTGAAGAACCGCTCCGGTGGAGCCAAAGAGCTAGGTACCCTCCAAATCGGGTAACCTATGATACAATTGGGGCACCCCACTATGAGGCTCAGCAGTGGTCTTGGAGTAAAATACACTTCATTATTGTGATGTTCACTCAGATGTACAATTTAATGTAGGACATTGCAATGTGTTAAGTTGTATATATGACTGATATTATATAACTTTGTTGTTATTGTTGTGTTACGCTGTTCCCAAGCGGGGATGTTGGTATTTTCACCACGGGGAGAGAATGTGACATGGGTTCCCCTGGTGCCCCTTTGTCCCCTTACCTCCCTGCGCGCTCGCGCCTGCAGAAGTAGAGGCATGGACAGGTGCGGGCGGCACTGCGGGGGGATGAGCCGGAGTGGTGATAGTGTCACCAGAGAGCCGCAGAGGTTCTCGGTAGCTCCCAGAGTAGGGCGCAGCCATATTGGAGCTGCGCACACATGCGCAATAGGTCGCGCCTGTGCAGTATCACCTCCCCAGTCCAGCGGCCATCTGGTTCATTATAGCGCATGCGCGAGATGGTACGCATGCGCCAAAAGTTGCGCAACTGGCGGCCAGTGTAGGGAAGGGCTCCCAGAGGGACTACAACCCCCAGAGGCCCCTGGGGCTACAAGATCATGTGAGGCACAGCAATCGCACGATCGGATTCCCCTGCCTGGAGATGGATACTATTCGCACGCTGCAGACCACGCTAGTTGGAGCTGGGACAAGAAAGGGGTAGGTTGTATGTGAGGCGTCTGTGGCTCCTGCACTAGGCCAGATACCCCCTGCTAGGCCCCGACTGCCCTCAGCTTTTGGTTGCTGCAGGGACAGGCCCATAGTGAGGGACACTGCCTCTGTAGTACCAGTGTGAGGGACACCGACAGGACACGGCTGTATCCTGTTTTCAGGTGGTCTGGGACCAGACACCTGCTACCACAGAGACTCTTAAAGGTGGTACCATCCAAGCAGGGCCAACCCAACGTAGAGGGGGAGGCTTCACGGTTACCGTCACTGGATCCGTGGATTTCATCAGCATCACTGCGCGACCAGGTGTGGACACACCCGGCAAGTACCTCATCTCACCAAAGTGCACCAACTATACACGGGCTAGTGGAGCAGCTCTGCCTCACACACTTGGGTGGGTGTTTGGTTCTGTGGACACTGGGATGGTACGGTGCCCGGAGCACCTCAGTACATTGTGGTAACCCCCGCAGGGGTGTGGACACGATGTTGGGAAGGCACAGTAAAGTGCTATTGTTTTATTACATCAGTGTGTATTGTTCATATATGGTCCTGCACGGGGCTATCCCACATAGTTAGGATCCCGCGTAGGTGGAGGTGCTGTCACCCATGAATCAGGTACACCTGATCCCAGTGGCAGAGGTTCAGGCCTCCTGTGAGCCACAGGTAAAGCACCACACACACCGTAGCCGCCCTATCTCCCAAGGGATGAGGGAAAGTGCGCTACATATGTTTTTGGGGGTGGTTTTTTTTAATATATATTTTGTGGGGGATTTTGTGAGGGGGAGGGAATGAGTGTGAGGAGGGGGATTGAGTGAGAGTGGGATAATTGACAAATGGGGGAGAGTGAGAGGAGAGGGGGTGAGTGAGGAAAAGAGGGAGTAAGAGTGAGATTGAGGGAAGAGAAATACATGTGAGGCAGGAGACAAGGATTGAGTGAGAGTGGGGTAATTGATGGAGGGGGGATAGTGAGAGGTGAGACAGAGGGGAGAGAAATATATGGAAAGAGGAAGGGGCTCACGAGGTGTGGAATGAGAAGGCTCGCAACTCTGCCGACGGGGGAGGGGGTCCCGGTGAGGTTTACAATCTACTCATCTGATTAACACCTACATTATTCAGTATCTCTTCTTTGTGTCTCTTAGAAAGAATGCATATAGCGGCAGAGCATGAGGCAGGAACGAGAGCAACAAAGGCTGGGGCACAAGAATCATAAGGTCGGAACTGGGTATATTTGAAGTAACGGCTACATGAGAGTTTATGTAAAGGGGAAAAGAACAAGAGCAGCTGGAGAAAGGATTGAGATAACTAGATTTAGTGGGATAAATAATAGACATGGAGGCATATGGAAGAAATGATACAACAGAAGATGGTGAAACACAACTCTAGAGTGTCCTATGTACCTGCCACATGTGGGTCTGGTGTAGCTTATGTGCAAAAAAACAAAGTAATAATATGATGTGATGCTGGTGGTCATAGTGACGTCCAGTAAACATCATCAGGGTTCTGCTTATTTCCAGGGAACTGCTGATCAATGAGTGTAGAGGTCTTACACTGAATAACCAATCTCAGGTCTCTGCAGAGTGGCCTCAAAAGACAAGCTGATTGTACGTAAAGATGAGAGAAAACCACAGCCCATCATCACAGCAGAAGCAGAGTCCAGTGGAGTTTTGAAATTGAATAAAAGCATAATTTAATAGATGATTTTAAATACAGCAATCGCATGCATGTTCTATTTTGAATATTCCACTAGGCATTCCTTTTGTGCTGAAATGGCACACTGGGGGTTTTCTTTTATTTTAATATGTGCTGTTGGTAAAATAGGGAAACGGATGGGTTTATTGAGCACATCTGGTCTTATTTCAAAGCGTTTGTCATATAGAGTTACTAAATACTGTAGATCCTGTGTTGAACTTGAAAACGAATTTTACTCTGTATTCTGCGCTATTTAAAAATAGCTTAAATGTCTGGCTTATTTATGTTTAGGAATCTACTAATAAGTTTAACAGTAGAAAAAAGTTCACCTTATATACAGTTCTTTTCATCTAAGGTGACCATAGATGATCATCTGCTATTCTTCTCCATATGTTCTGAAATATCAGGTTAGTTACATAGTAGATGAGGTTGAAAAAAGACATATTGCCACCAAGTTCAACCTATGTTAATATAGACGACAGATAATTATCCTATAGTTATATTTACAGTATTTTGATCTACCAATTAACTTTCACTTTTCACAGGATATATACTAGAAGAAATGCACATCACACACACTGCCCCCTCTCGCCTCCTTTTTCTCTCTCCCAGCTCCCCCGATTCGCTCTCCCTCCCCCATTCTCTAACCCTCCCCCATTCTCTTTCTCTCACTCCCCCATTCTCTCTCTCTCGCTCCCCCCATTATCTCCCTCCCCCACATACTCTCTTTCTCGCTCTCCCAATTCTCTCTCTGCATCCCCTCCATTCTATTTCTTTCCCTTCCCCCATTCTCTCGCTGATTCCCCCATTCTCTTTCTCTCCCTTGCCCATTCTCTCTTTCTCCCTCCTCCCATTCTCTCTCCCCCATTCTCTCTCTACCCCTCCCCATTCACTTTCTCTTTGTCCCTCCCCCATTCTCTTTCTCTCCCTCCATCCCCCCTTTAGCTCTCTTCCTCCCCCCACTCTCTCTCCCTCCACCCATTCACGCTCTCTCCCTCCCCTTTTCTCTCTCTCTCCCTCCCATTCACTCTCTCTCCTCCCCCATTCTCTCTCCCTTTCCCATTCTGTCTCTCTGCCCCCCATTCTCTCTCTCCCTCCCTATATTCGTGCTCTCTCTCTCTCCCTCCCCTTCTCTCTCCCTCCACCATTCTCTCTCTTTCTATCTCTCTCCACAATCTCTCTCTCTTCCCCTCCTCCCCATTCTCTCCCTTACCCCATTCTCTCTCTCTTCCTCTCCTCCCTCAACCCCATTCTCTCCGCCTCCCCTCATTTTCTCTCTCCGCCCCCACCACCATCTTCCTGATTATTCTGAAAGCCAGGGGTCATGTGTAAGATGATTTAGCCCAGATAGTGTCAACTCGGCCCTCTTTTCCAAGCACAACAAATTCTGTTTCTTTTCTTTACTTTATTTGGGGAAAGTAGCATAAAATACAGTCACTTGTGAAGAGATGTTGATGTATGAATAGTGTCTCTCTGTGGGTGCCTTGGTAGTTAAGAGCAGGTGAAAAAGATAATCCTACAGTACCAGTACAGGGGTTTACAGCAAGGTACTCACTCATCCAGAGGTTACGGTGGGAAAGGAAGTCCCAATGAATGCTGGGTAGCAAGATAGCCTGGGGACAGACCATCTGTGGGCAGAGCAGAGGGGGAGAAAGCAGACCAGCTCATTTGAGGGAAAGGGTGGGGTTGCTATAGCAACTCACAGAAATGTCTGAGGGAGCTACAACATGTAACAATAATGTTGCATCTCTGATGCAGCAAGCTGCTGGGACAGGAGAAAATGACAGGCAACTAAACAAGGGAGAAATGGATCCCATAAACTAAAGGAGAGACAGGGGAATATAGAATCTTGTTCCAGGACACTCCCCGTCTGATATCTGGAGATACCACTATATAACAGACTATGTGGAACATATGTGCAATACATAACAAAGATAACATCACATTCTCAAACAATGCAAGAGTCCATGTCCACATAGCAATGTGACACCGGCCGGTATCACTGGTATCAAGGTCCCTTGGTCAAGGTTCTTTGGCAAAGGATGCAGGGTGGATGCACAGCTCCAGGTTTGCTGGTTGCACCACAATGTCTTTGTGTAAATGTCTCTGGCACTGTTTCCTTTTAGCCTTGTGAGAGAACAGTCTTTTTGTCTCTGTAGTTTTACCCACAGAATGCATCCCCTTGTAGGTATGCCAGTCATGGCAGCCTGTCACTCTATCACCTGGCGTTTGGCAGAAGGAGATGGCTTTTGGCTCCTTGCGGAAGCGGAACAACACTCCTGGAAGACTGGTTGTCGACTCGAGTCCAGTAAAGAGGGCGTCGTTCAGGGAGACTCCCTGAAGCTGAGTGATGGGGCTGAACACTACCCAGATTTGATCGGGTTCCTAAAGGTGGTAGGCCCCAGATGATTGGAGGTACCAGCATTCTTCACCTTCCTTCATTAGAGGTGCTGGCTTTGCGTGGCTGGTAAGGAATATCTTCTGGATGAAGGCCACAAAGTTGTTTTTGGTCTCTGGTTCCCTTTGTAGGTCGCAGAGGTGCGAAGTGAACCTAGAGATGGCATGTTCTCCATTGTTTGGGAAGCGCCTTCTTGGTGAACAGAATGGTAGCGGGTTCACCCAACTGCCTGGTCCGTCTTTGGAGAGCTCCTTGGTTGTTAACCTCGGGAATTCTCTATCTTCCCTCGATGGTGTTTGCTTGTCGTTGTCCCTTGTTGTCTGGAACGCTGTGCACCGTAGGTCATCGGTGCTTTTCTCTTGCACGAGAACATCTCCACGTAATTTGGTGAAACGCTTTTGTGTCTCTTTGTTGACTGCCCTCAGGAGGTTGTTCTCTCCCTGGACATGACGAAGAACAGTCTCTTTTGTCCTTGTAAATCCTTTTGGGAAATGTCTCTGCAACTGTCTCCTCTTACGTGTGTGAACGAACAGTCCTTTTGACACTGTGGCTTCACCTGTAGGGCGCAGTCTTTTGCGGTTATGCCAGCCATGACAGCTGGCTGCTTTATCGCTGGATACTCTGTGGAGAGGAACGACTGTACGTCCTAGCCGTGCCATTGCTCGCGAGAGGATCGTCCGATTGTTTATTGTCTTTTGGATGACCCCTTTGTCGGTCACCTTTGGGAGGTTACTTTCTTCCTTCAGTGGAGTCGACTCGTCATCCTTGGTTATCTGAACCGCTAAGCATCCTAGGCCATTGTCACAACCCCCCGATGCAAGGATGTTTTTGTTGACCTCAGGGCTATGACCTTGTCTTTTCTCTTCACTTGGCCCTTCGGTCACTTGGAGATGGCCAAGACATGGTTCAGAGAGAGATGTGTGTCCACATTCTGTTACTACCGTTCTGCGGGCGTCAACATAGTCTTGCCTGTGCTCTTTGTCGGTGCACGCGTTGCTCACTATCACCCATCCTAGGTCAAGTCTTTGGGCGTATGGCGCGTTGTGGGGTCCGTTATGCTGTTTACGGACTTATATGCACCCTCATGATGTCCCTGCCGAGCAGCAGCAAGATCTTGGCGCCTTGTTCTACCGGCAGGATGTAGTTGGCTATTCCCTTGAGGTGCGGGTAATGGCGTGCCATGTCTGGTGTGGGAATCTCGTCCCTGTTTGTGGCCATGTGGCTGCACTCGATGAGTGTGGGAAGGGGCATGTTCACTTTGCCGTCTATTGAGCATATGGTGTATTCATTCACTCTTCTCCCTGTGGTCTCCATTTGCCCTGCGCACGTTCTGAGAGTGTAAGGAGAAGCACCGTCTTGTATGTTAAACATGTCGAAGAACTCTGACCTGACCAGCGATCGGTTGCTCTGCTCGTCGAGGATTGCGTACATCCGAATAGCCTTCTCAGGTTGTCCCTGGGGGTGCACTGCGACTTGGCATATTTTGGAGCAGGATATTTTGTCACCTTCTTTTCTGCAAACCTCAGTGCGCTGAGATGTGACGGATGTTGACTCTCCTTCTTCTTTCTCCCCGCCATGCTCCGCTACTGAGGATGGGTTCTTGAGTTGGTGGAGTGTCAGCTCCTCTGGGTGTAATGATGTCACGTGCTTGTCACTTTCGCACACTGTGCATTTGATCTCTTCTTTACAGTCTCTGGCTAGGTGAGTCGTGGAACCGCAGCACCTGAAGCAAACTCTGAATTCTCCAAGTAACCTCTTGCGTTCCTCTAGGGACTTCATCTTGAACCCAAAGCACTTGTTGAGTGGGTGTGGCTTCTTGTGTATGGGACATTCCCTGTTTGGGTCCCTTGGTTCCTTGCCTCCGGCGACCGACTGATCGGGAGTAGTTTGGGTCGTGGGAGGCACGTCCGTCCTGCGGACCGAGATAGGTGTTTGGGTGCTACCATATCTCGTCACTGGTCTCTCGTTCCTCAGGCTGCTTGCACTGTATGTGGTTTGCGCACCCAAGATGAAACTGGGATCGTTCCTTGTCCTTGCCGCTTCGCGAATGAAGCTCAAGAAAACTGAGAATGGGGGGTAGACGACTTGCTTCTCCCTTTTGTATTTGGAACCTTGTGAAATCCACCTTTCTTGGAGGTTGAAGGGTAGCTTCTCCAGGATGGGTCTCACTCCACGAGCTGAGTCTAGGACGTTGAGACCTATTAAGGAATGGTCTTTCCTTGCGAACTCCAGTTCTTGCAGCAGGTCCCCGAGCTCTCGTAACTTCGAGTAGTCTTTAGTTGTGATCTTGGGGAAGCTGTCAACTCTTTTGAAGAGCGAATCCTCGACTGCTTCGGGGCTGCCGTAGGACTCTTCTAGCCTTTCCCACACTAGGTCAAGACCTACTTGGGGTTGGTGCGCGTTTGCCGCCCGCAGTCTATTCGCGTGCTCTCTGGATTCGTTCCCCAGGAACTTGAATAGCAGGTTGAGCTCTTCCCTTGCTGAGAAGTCCAAGCTGTTGATTGCGTCTTTGAACGTGAACTTCCATGTCCGGTAGTTTTCAGGGCGGTCGTCGAAGCTGGTGAGTCCTGCTTGCACCAGGTCACGCCGGATCATGTACTTGACTATGTCTGTCAGGCCTGAGGCATCGGCGTGCTTGTCCCGTTCTGCGGTAGTTGCTGGGAGGGTCTGTGCGGTCGCCTCTTCCTTGGCGTGGACGCGTGATGGCTGCTGGCCAGGGTGAGGGGCTGTTTTCTCCCGCGTGGGTGTACCTGGACTGCGAGCCTGTTGTGGTGCATCCGTGTGCGCGCTGGCGTGTGGATCACTATTGTGGCTGTGGCTATCCCAGGCAGCATGTACCATTGAAGGAACAGCATCTTCTCCTCGTGGGCCTAGCAAGTCTTCGTTGTCTGTGGAGTCACTCCATCCGTGTTGAGATGGTGCGCTGGTGTTTACACTGAAGAGGCTCCTACGTAGTCTTCAGTGCGCTGGGCTGGATCCTCTGAGGCCACCCGTCTGTACGGTTTCTCCCCACCGTCCTGTTGCGCGGCTGCTTCTAGGACTTCAGCTTGGGCTATGGCGGCGGCTTCCTTCTCTTGATTAAGTGCCTCTAGTTCTGCATCAAATTCAGCTTTCCTACGCGTAGCGGCATTAGCGGCAGCAGTGGCGGTATTAGCGGCGGCTGTCTGTTCCTCCTCTTCTATGCGCGCTCTTCCTGCTCTTATGGCTGCCTCTCTGCGACTATATTCAGCCCTGGCACGTGCGGCCTCTGCGGTGGCTCGCGCCTTGGTAGCGTTAGCGCTTGCGCTGGACGAGTTTGATTGCGCTGATCTTGCTGACCTTGATGAGTGCCTGGATGCGCTGGAGCGCTGTGATGTGGTTTCCAGCCAAAGGTCCTTTCTCCTACTCTCAGCCTCTATGATAGTGGTGCGCACGTGGCTGTCTCGTGTCAGGTCAATGTTACTCTGTAAGTCTTTTTCTTGTAGGCTTTCGCTGGTGTTGGCCCTGGTCAGGTAAGTAATGTATGCTTCTGACAGCTCTTGATAACGCGAGTTATCGGTCCTTAATTGCGTTATCGCCTGCTCGAGCTGTTGCGCATAGTTGCCAACGCTAGTAACATTGCGTATTCCCAGTGTGGTTGTTTCCCAGGCCAACTCTAATTTAGCGAGGTGCGCTTCAATGTCAGTCTCATATTTTTCGCGGGCCTTTTGTGTCAGTGTGACTGTCCGTTTGGGCCTTGCGCCTGCCTGCGCCTGTTGCAGTTGCGCAGCGGTCTCTGTGTCTGAGTGATCGCTTTCCTGCGTGATGTCTGGTGAGGCTCTGAGTTCTGCCATGCTGTAGGTGTGTGTAGGCCTTTAGCCAGTGCGTGTGGCCTTTTACCTTTGTCAGCGATGGGCGTCTGTCTCAGATGATGCCGAGCGGTGTCCTGCAGCGTGCAGCATAGGGGTAGCTATACTCACAGGTGTCCGGTGGCTCTGACCCGTGTCCTGGCGGGTGTCCGGTAGCGTGGCCCTTGATGGCGCTAGCCGTGGGGATGTGCGCAGGGGTAGGTGAGATGATGGCTCCTCACTATGGGGCTGTGCAGAGGGTGAACTCAGACAGAGAAAGGCAGTAAGGTTTTGTGTAAGAAGCAGTGTTTGTTTGCAAAGCTGCTGTGCAGTGTGAGCTGCTGCTTGTCTGTTAAGGCTGCAGGCTGTGTGCAGTTTCAGCTACTTGGTGCTTCTTTGTCTGCAGAGACTGCTCTGTTTTATCATGGAGTCTGGAGTAGCAGCTCCTGTAAGTGTCTGTAAGGCACACGATATCTTTTTCACTATTCTGAAAGCCAGGGGTCATGTGTAAGATGATTTAGCCCAGATAGTGTCAACTCGGCCCTCTTTTCCAAGCACAACAAGTTCTGTTTCTTTTCTTTACTTTATTTGGGGAAAGTAGCATAAAATACAGTCACTTGTGAAGAGATGTTGATGTATGAATAGTGTCTCTCTGTGGGTGCCTTGGTAGTTAAGAGCAGGTGAAAAAGATAATCCTACAGTACCAGTACAGGGGTTTACAGCAAGGTACTCACTCATCCAGAGGTTATGGTGGGAAAGGAAGTCCCAATGAATGCTGGGTAGCAAGATAGCCTGGGGACAGACCATCTGTAGGCAGAGCAGAGGGGGAGAAAGCAGACCAGCTCATTTGAGGGAAAGGCTGGGGTTGCTATAGCAACTCACAGAAATGTCTGAGGGAGCTACAACATGTAACAATAATGTTGCATCTCTGATGCAGCAAGCTGCTGGGACAGGGGAAAAAGACAAGGGAGAAATGGATCCCATAAACTAAAGGAGAGACAGGGGAATATAGAGTCTAGTTCCAGGACACTGATCCTCTGCAGCTGCTCCCAGCACAACCATTGCTCCCCTCTTCTCTCTCTCCCTCCCCATTCTCTCTCCCTCCCCCCATTCTCTTTCTCCTCCCATTCTTTCTTTCTCTCTCTCCCTCCCCATTCTCATTCTCTCTCCATCCCCCATTAGCCCTCTCACCCCCTATTTTTGCTCTCGCCCCCCCCCATTTCTCTCTCCCGCCCCCATTTCTCTCTCTCCCCCTACCCCCATTCGTGCTCTCTCACTCTCTCTCCCTCCCCATTCTCTCTCTCTCCTTCCCCTATTCTCTCTCTCCCTCCCCCATTCTCTCTGTCCCCCATTCTTTCCCTCTCTCTCCTCCCCCATTTCTCTCTGTGCCTCCCCCATTTGCGCTCTCTCTGCCTCCCCCTTTCTCTCTCTCTTGCCCTCCCATTCTCTCTCTCCCTCCACCCCATTTGCGCTCTCCCTCCCTCCACCCTTTCTCTCTCTCCCCTTTCTCTCTCTCTGCCTTCCCTCCCATTCTCTCTCTCCCTCCACCCCATTTGTGCTCTCTACCCCTCCCCCCATTCCCTTTCTCTTTGTCCCTCCCCATTCTCTTTCTATCTCCCTCCCCCATTTTCTCTCTCTCCATCTCCCCATTAGCTCTCTTCCTCCTCAATTCTCTCTCTCTCGCCCTCCTACATTTTGCTCTCTCTCCCTCCACCCATTCGCACTCTCTCTCCCACATTTCGCTCTCTCTCCCTCCACCCATTCGCGCTCTCTCTCCCACATCGGTGCTTTCTCTCTCTCCCTCCCATTCACTCTCTCTCCCTCCCCCATTCTTTTTCCCTCCCCATATTCGTGCTCTCTCTCTTCCCTCCCCCTCTCTCTCCCTCCACATTCTCTCTCTTTCTATCTCTCTCTCCCCCCACAATCTCTCTCTCTTCCCCTCCTCCCCATTCTCCTCCCTTACCCCATTCTCTCTCTCTTCCTCTCCTCCCTCAACCCCATTCTCTCCGCCTCCCCTCATTTTCTCTCTCCACACCCACCACCACCTTCCTGATCCTCTGCAGCTGCTCCCACCACAACCATCGTTCCCCTCTTCTCTCTCTCCCTCCCCATTCTCTCTCTCTCCCTCCATTCTCTTTCTCCTCCCATTCTTTCTTTCTCTCTCTCTCTCCCTCCCTCCCCCCATTCTCATTCTCTCTCCCCTCCCTCCCCCCGTTCTCATTCTCTCTCGATCCCCCCATTAACCTCTCTCCCTCCCCCTATTCTTGCTCTCTCCCGCCCCCATTTCTCTCTCACTCCTACCCCCATTCGTGCTCTCTCACTCTCTCCCTCCTCCATTCTCTCTCTCCCTCCCCCATTCTTTCCCTCTCTCCCTCCCCTGTTTCTCTCTCTGCCTCCCCCATTTGCGCTCTCTCTTCTTCCCCCTTTCTCTCTCTCTCTTGCCCTCCCATTCTCTCTCTCCCTCCACCCCATTTGCGCTATCTCCCTCCACCCTTTCGCTCTCCCCTTTCTCTCTCTCTTGCCTTCCCTCCCATTCTCACTCTTCCTCCACCCCATTTGTGCTCTCTCTCCTACCCCCCATTCTCTCTCTCTCTTCCGCCCCCTATTCTTTCTCCATCCACCATTCACTCTCTCTTTCTCTATCTCTCACTCTCTCCCCCATTCTCTCTCTCTCCCTCCCCCATTCTCTCTCGTCCTTCCCCAATCTTTCCCTCTTCCCCCTCCTCCCCATTATCTCCCTTACCCCATTCTCTCATTCCTCCTCCCCCTCACCACCATTCTCTCCCCCTCCCTTCCCCTCAGCATCCTGATCCTCTGCAGCTGTTGCCACCACCACCATCACTCCCCTCTTCTCTTTCTCACCCTCCCCCATTCTACCTCTACCTCCCCCGTTTCTCTCTCTCTCGCCCTCCCCCACTCTCTCTCTCCTTCCCCACATTTGTTCTCTATCTCTCCTTCCCCCCATTCTCTCTCTCACCCTCTCCTTCCCCCATTCTCTCTTTCTCTCTCTCCCCCATTCATGCTCTCTTTCTCTCCCTCCCCATTTCTCTCCCTCCCCCATTTCTCTCTCCCCCATTTCTCTCTCGCTCTCCCCACATTCTCTCTCTCCCTCCCTCCATTTGTGCTCTCTCCTTCCCCCATTCTCTCTCTCCCCTCTCCCCCTCCCCCATTCTCTCTCTCCCCTCTCTCTCTCCCTCCCCCATTCTCTCTATCTCTCCCTCCCCCATTCTATGTCTCTCCCTCTTCCATTTCTCTCTCCCCCTCCCCCCATTCACGCTCTCTCTCTCTCCCTCCCCCATTTCTCCACACATTATACGTCAAGCACCTCTCCCCACCTTTAAGTAAAATCTTAAAACTCATCTCCTAAATGAAGCATTTCGATAACCTAGACCAGGGTTGCGCAAACTGGGGGGCGCAAGATTTTCCAGGGGGACGCGGCGGTTACAGAGGCCCCCCACTCTTCCCCAAGGTATTTCAATTAAATGCTGGGGAATCGCATGAGGCCTCTGCAACTTCCCTTAACTTGTCTTTGGCGATGCAGCATCAAATGACGCCAAGTTACACTGCGGTCTTATTTGATGCTGAAGACAAGGTAAGGAGGGGGGCGTGAGCAGAAAGTGGGGTGCAGGGAGAAAAGTCTGCGCACCCCTAACCTAGACTCATGGATACTGTCCCACACCCACAGTGACTCCTACCAACCATTGTGGCCAAGCGCTGCCATCTACTGCACTTATTCCCTCACCTGCTGTCTCTGTAAATCTCCCAACATAACACTTAGATTGTAAACTCTCCGGGGCAGGGATTTCCTAATGTCCAATGCTGTTTATTGCACTTATTGTCTTAATTCTCTGTACTGTCTATTTTATAAAGTGCTGAGCACACTGTGGGCACTATGTAAAGAAATACATATGAAAAAGAAACACTGAGATTAGCGACCATGCATTATGCAATCTGTAAATATTATTCTATTCATAATTTGATGTAACCCACTCCATGAATGGTCCTAATGTTGCATTCTTCTCTCGGTTATATATTGAACTAGCTGATATACCCGGTGTTGCCCGGGCGTGGAAGGGCAGGGGGCATGGAGTGGAAGGGCGGGGGGGGAGTGGAAGGGCAGGGGGAAGGGGCGTGGAAGGACGGGGGGGAAGGGGCCAAAGGGCGTGGAAGGGGGGGTGGTCCAAGGGGTGTGGAAGGGTGGGGGGGCCAAGGGGCGTGGAAGGTTGGGGGGGGCCAAGGGGCGTGGAAGGGTGGGGGGGGCCAAGGGGCGTAGAAGGGCGGGGGGGAAAGGGGTGTGGAAGAACGGGGCGGGGGGGGCAGAGGGCAGGGAGGGAAAGGTCAGGGGGGGCAGAGGACAGAGGGCAGGGAGGGCAGAGGGCAGGGAGGGGCGGGGGGGGGGGCAGAGGGCAGGGAGAGGCGGGGGGTGGGCAAAGGGCAGGGAGGGGCGGGGGGGGCAAAGGGAAGGGAGGGGAGGGGGGCAAAGGGCAGGGAGGGGCAGGGGGTGCAAAGGGCAGGGGGACAAAGGGCAGGGAGGGGCAGGGGGCAAAGGGCATGGAGGGGTGGGGGGGCAAAGGGCGGGGGGGGGGCAAAGGGCAGGGAAGGGTGGGGGTGGGCAGAGGGCAGGGAGGGGTGGGGGTGGGCAGAGGGCCGGGAGGGGAGGGGGGGGCAAAGGGCAGGGAGGGGCAGGGGGTGCAAAGGGCAGGGGGACAAAGGGCAGGGAGGGGCAGGAGGCAAAGGGCATGGAGGGGCGGGGGGGCAAAGGGCATGGAGGGGTGGGGGGGCAAAGGGCGGGGGGGGGCAAAGGGCAGGGAGGGGTGGGGGTGGGCAGAGGGCAGGGAGGGGTGGGCAAAGGGCAGGGAGGGCCGGGGGGGCAAAGGGCAGGGAGGGGCAGGGGGGGGCAAAGGGCAGGGAGGGGCAGGGAGGGGCAGGGGGGGGCAAAGGGCAGGGAGGGGCAGGGGGGGGGGCAAAGGGCAGGGAGGGGCAGGGGGGGGCAAATGGCAGGGAGGGGCGGGGGGGGCAAAGGGCAGGGGGGGCAGGGGGGGGGCAAAGGGCAGGGAGGGGCGGGGGGGACAAAGGGCAGGGAGGGGCAGGGGGAGGGCAAAGGGCAGGGGGGGGCAAAGGGCAGGGAGGGGTGGGGGGGGTAAAGGGCAGGGAGGGGCAGGGGGTGCAAAGGGCAGGTGGACAAAGGGCAGGGAGGGGCGGGGGGCAAAGGCACAGGGGGGGCAAGGGGCAGGGGGGGCAAAGGGCGTGGAGGGGCAGGGGGGCAAAGGGCGTGGAGGGGCAGGGGGGCAAAGGGCGGGGAGGGACAGGGGGGCAAAGGGCGAGGAGGGGCGGGGGGGCAAAGGGCGGGGAGGGGCGGGGGGGCGAGGGGCGGGGGGCAAAGGGCGGGGAGGGGTGGGGAGGGGCGGAGGGGGCAAAGGGCAGGGAGGGGCGGAGGGGGCAAAGGGCTGGGAGGGGCGGCAAAGGGCAGGGAGGGAGGGGAGAGGGGGGAGGGCAAAGGGGGAGGGGGGAGGGAGGGCAAAGGGGAGGGAGGGGAAAGGGCAGGGAGGGAGGGAGGGGAAAGGGCAGCGAGGGAGGGCAGAGGGCAGGGAGGGGGGGCAAAGGGTAGAGAGGGGGGGCAAAGGGTAGGAAGGGCGGGGGGGAAAGGGCAGGGAGGGAGGGAGGGGGGGAAGGGCAGGGAGGGAGGGGAAAGGGCAGGGTGAGAGCAGTGGGGAGGGTGAGAAGTGTGGGGAGGGTGAGAGGCGTGGGGAGGTGAGAGCCATGGGGAGGGTGAGAGGTGTGGGGAGGTGAGAGCTGGGGAAGGGTGAGAGCTGGGGAAGGGTGAGAGCCGGGGAAGGGAGCGGCCTGTGGGAGGAGAGAGCGTGCTCTGGGGGGCCAATGAGAGCCATGGGGGGGCGGGACACAGGGGGGGGGGCAGACACACCGGCCAATGAGAGCCGTGGGAGAGCGGGCGGACCGACAGACCAAGCAAATAGTCTACAGAGACTCACAAACAAGATTTTCGATTATATAGATATAGATTGGTGATTCCTGATTTTTTTTTTCTGCTCATGTTTGTTTTAGCCTATTTATTTGGTAACCAAATAGAACACCTGTTGAATAGAGTGAGAACTGGATGAACAATGAAGTCACTTCAAGTAATTTGAAATAAGTAACTGCATAATTTACTTAAAACCAGAGACAGAACATGAAACACAGACAGAGCTCAGTGCTACATCCAATGACACAAATACACAGTACAGTGCATATATATATATATATATATATATATATATATATATATATAATCTCTCTCTCTCTTTCTCTCTCTCTCAATATTCAAAAAAGACTGCGCTTTAAGTATCTGTCTGCAATGTATTACCAACTAACTGTATAATCAATTTATAAAGTATATATAAGAGAACAAATTCTGGACCTGATACCAGCTAACCCAAAACCTGGCACATTCTACATGCTCCCTAAAATTCACAAAGAGGGTAACCCTGGGCGCCCTATTATCTCTGGATCTGGCACACTTACCGAGAATATTTCTGGCTGGGTGGAGGGCATTCTAAAACCACTTGTCAGGAACACACCCAGCTATATCCAGGATACCACCGACCTGCTAAACAAACTGAATGCCATTGGCCCCCTCCCTACAGGAACACTACTAGCAACTATGGATGTAGAGTCACTTTATACAAACATCCCCCACGAGGATGGGATTTCAGCCTGCAGATACTTTCTGGGATCGCAGGAGCCACTCACAGAGACAGTGACTAAATGCATTGAATTTATTCTGACCCATAACTACTTCACATTTGGAAATGACACATACCTCCAGACAACCGGGACCGCTATGGGTACTCGGATGGCGCCACAGTATGCCAATCTGTTCTGCGCAAAACTGGAAAGTGACTTTCTGTCCACCTGTCACTTGAAACCCCTTACATACCTTCGCTACATCGATGACATCCTCCTGATTTGGACCTCTGGCGAACAGGACCTCCTACAGTTCTATGACAACTTCAATACGTTCCACCCGACCATCAACCTCAAACTCACCCATTCCCCGGATGAAGTACATTTTCTAGACACCACCATTACTATAAAGAACAACCAACTACAGACTTCTGTATACCGCAAACCCACAGACAGAGCCAGCTATTTGAGGGACAACAGCTTCCACCCGACACACACCAAACATGCAACCATCTACAGTCAAGCCATACGATACAACCGGATATGCTCCGACACAGCAGACAGAGACCAGCGGATTAAAGCCTTGAGATCAGACTTTATAAACCGTGGATATAACCACAGAATTGTAGACCAGCAAATTCACAAAGCCACCAGAATACCAAGAAGTGATCTCCTTGAATACAAACAGAAGGAGACAAGCGACAGGGTTCCTTTGGTGGTCACATATAACCCACACCTAGGAGACCTACGCAAGATCGCCAGGAAACTACAACCCATCCTCCAGGAAGATACAAGACTGCAACAGGTCTTCCCTGAAGCACCCTTATTATCATACAGACAACCCCATAATCTCAAGAATATTATGGTGAGGAGTAAAGTATTCAGCAGTACAACTGAATGCGGGACAAAACCATGCCAGGACCCAAGATGCAAAACCTGCGCAATGCTCTACACAGCGGACACAATACAAATACCACACAAGAATCGGGAATACAAAATCAGAGGAGGGTTCACCTGTTCCTCCAGCAATGTCGTGTACCTCATCATGTGCATGAAATGCCCAGGGGGCTGCTACTACATAGGTGAGACAGGACAGGGGCTAAACAAGAGAATGAACCTGCATCGCCACAGCATCACACGCGGAACAAGAGACAGTCCTGTTGGCGAACATTTCTCTGACTCTGGCCATAAGATGAACGATCTGAGGGTTGCCATACTCAAAGGTAATCTTAAAACCCCGAAAGAGAGACGGTTGCATGAATACAAATTTATGCAACTGTTCGGGACACTTAGCAGTGGCCTAAACAGAGATCGAAATTTTATGAGTCATTACTGACACTAGCGAACTCTCTTCCCATGAGCGCTAAAGGCCATGTCTGTACATACTGTGCTATATGTATGCACACACAGCTGTCTCTCACACATACTAATACTCCTTATTTTTCCATCCATATACACCAATAGGGACCACATAGTATCCACACACACTTTTAGTTGTGCTACAAACTCTCACATTTCCACACCCACCCACACCATTTATATCCCTCTCACTCCACACACACCTTGTGTAGTGGGCTCTCCATTCATTTTTATTCACACTGATACACATACACACTCTTTCTTCACTTGCTTTCAGTTACCCTTTGACACCTCTAGCCATAAAACACATCCACACCGGGGGAAGGAGAAACACAGATAACATTCCAAGAGACACTGTTTTCAAGTTATCCTTGCTTCATTCATTGTAACATCGCCGGAAGAAGAGATCAGTGTATCTCGAAAGCTCGCACAAATAAAAGCATTTCGTTAGCCACAGAACGGTATCATCTATTTATTTTTTGATTATTGAAGCTCGGCTAACACGGTACTGATACCTCTACATAAAGTATATATATATATATATATATATATATATATATATATATAAAAAAGAAAATTTATATACAAAATGAATTTAAAAAGTATATAATAAAGGAACCTAATGTATATCAAGAAATGATACTCTAGCACTATACCAAAAATAAAAATATAAAATAAAATAAAAACTAAATCAATAACATAAACTAGTATTACCGATGACTGTTCAAATATAACATATAAACATGCATGTATAAGAAAAAATAAAATTGAAAATAAATAAAATGAGTGTGCTTGGGGGATTGAAGGAAAGTTAAAAAATGATATAGAAACCACAAATAATGAAATGAATCAGAGTCCACAAAACCATATGATGAAAAAATCCTATTGAGATGGAAGGGTGGTGGCCCTCTGTATGGATGTAGGCAGCTTTCTGAAAGGAACAACGACCCCCCACTAGATCTAGAAGACAAAAAGAGAAGAAAGCGCCCGATCCTAGTGTATTATATTAAGATACAAAATGTAATGTTCCATAAAACTCCAACAAATGCACACTCACAAACATAGAAAATATTAAAGCATGTAATGAGTAATACTCATTCGCCAGACGCTGGAAACTGCTGCTCCGCTCACACGTCTTGCTCCCACAAGTTGTATGGCACCTCTGAGCTACCGTCCAGCAGGAACTCCAGAGAGTGTGCAGCTACTCCTGTTCTCAGCCGGAAACGAGCTGTGATGAACAGTGGTTTCTGATAGGAGGAAGGGAGAAGGTAGGACCAAGGGGACCAAATCGCTGATATGTCACCATGAGGCGGCGTCCCAAAGTCCCAGCAAACAGCGCGTTAGCACGTTGGATTTTATGCTTTTTGCCTTTTGAAATACAACTGGGGCTCTAGCTGGTAATTTTTTACCCTCTGCGAGAGCGAGTGTCCGCCCTCTCAAATTTCTCTCTCTTCCTCTTATCAGCGGTGCCGACAGGAGATGAAATACATCAGTGACGGCGCTCTTATGGCTGAAGCCGGTCACTACAGTGGTATGCTGCATCTCCCTCTCTTCCCCCCCCCCTCCACCATCCCCTCCCTCTCTCTTACCTGCCATGAGAGTGAGGGAATCCAGCCTGGGGAGCTCCCTCCGTCCGCCTGGCCCACGATTCACACGGAGCAGCAGCAGCAGCAGCAGCAGCAGCAGCAACTTCCTCCAGCCACACAGCGCCGCTCCGCAGACACATCCAGCCACAATCTCCAGGCCTCTCCTCTGCCTCTGGTCCCAGCAGTTGCTGGGAGAGCGCGCCTGCGTTGGTGCGTGGCATAGTATCACTGCAGTGCCTCCAAGTCTGCGGCTGGGCTATTCTTCCAGCGTCCCGCGTTGCTAGGTGACCCACTTGATCGTGTCCCGGCATCCTGAAATGAGCCGCAGCACAGCACAGCAGCGGCACTCGGCAGGGGGGGTTAAATACACTCACCAGGGGGTTAAATGCACTCGCCCCGGGCGATCCTGGGGGTGCATTTGTCGAACACTGTGTGTATATATATATATATATATATATATATATATATATATATATATATGTGTATATATATGTTGTGGTTATTGTGAGGGTTCAATATGAGCTTGTAGGGGTTTTGTGTTTTTTGCAATTCTGGCGGCGGAGACAAGAGAAAGGGGAAGGCAAAAACGGAGAGGATGTGTAATTTCTGTTTTTATGCTGAATTTACTTTTATTTTAAATTATGTGAGAATTTACTATTTTTTTTTCCAAATAGTTTTATTAGGCATTGATACAACATATGATTTACAGTTTCAATACATTGCCTAATACGTAAACATTTTAACTTTTTCTGGGGTAAAGAAGGGCCAACCTTGGTTGTCCTAGAAGAGGGGGTCCTCTGAGAGTGAGGATAGAGCGGGAGGAGGGGGGGGGAGAGGGTGAGGGGGGGGTGGGAGTTCACATCCTGGGGGCCCTAAATCTGTGGCCCTTGGTCCCAGTGGGTTGGCACAGGGGTTCGGGGGAGTCTAGTTTCCTACTAGGGCCTTCATCTGTTGAGGAGCCACCAGGGTTCCCATATCGTATCGAAGGCGATAAGCTTTTGCCTTAGCATGGCCGTCAACTTTTCCATTATCATCACTTCATTGATCCTTTTTTTAATGGAGTTTTTGGATGGTGTGGTTTGTCTCTTCCAGGAGGCCGCTATCTCGCATCTGGCCGCAGTTAAAATATGGGAGATTAATTTCCCAGTTGTCCGGACAATACCTGGTATTGGCCTTGCAAGTAGGAAGGTCAGCGGTTCTATAGGCAGGTCTAGGTCTGTGACCTCTTTTATCAAATTTTGGACCTTAGTCCAGTACTTAACAATTTCCGGACAGGTCCACCAGATGTGGGCCATGTCCCCTCTATGACCGCATCCTCTCCAACATAAATCTGACGCCAGGGGGTAGATCTGGTTCAACCTCGCTGGGGTGAGGTACCAGTGGTAGAAAATTTTATATATATTCTCCTTCGTTATGGTGCATAGGGACGTTCCTGAGGCGGCCTGCCAAATTTCCTCCCAAATCTCCCTTTCTATTGTAATATTCAGGTCTGCCGCCCATTTGAGCATGTAATCATGATCTTGGGTGGCTGTTGAGTTTTCTAGAATGGAATATATATCGGAGATTAGTCCCCTTTGGTATGTGTTCGCTTGACACAATCGTTCGAATTTTGTAAGGGAGGGGAATTCTGGGAATGGGCATACCTTTTGGGCAAAATGACGGATTTGTAGGTATTTGAATGTGTCCAATTCCCTAATTTTATATTTGGCTTTGACTTCTTGGTAGCTCAGGAGCGTGTCCAGGCTCAGAAGGTCCGCGATCGTCCCGACCCCCCTCTCTTTTAGTCGATCGTATAGCTTAGAACCGCATCCCGGAGGGAATTTTGGGTTGTTGGTTAGGGGCGTGAGTTGTGGGTTAGCTGAGCACAGCCCGAATCTGGTCTTGTGTTTTGACCATACTTCCCATGTGAACATGGACGCTTGTAGTTTTAGGTTGTGCGTCTGCTTATCTCCTTTATCTAAGCTCCACAGGCATGCCTGCAGAGAAGGCATTCTGGCATATTTAGATTCAATATCGATCCAGCAATGTTTGGCTGGGTCGGCATTCCATATAACAGCTTGTTTCAATTGTGCTGCTATGTAATATTTGTGTATATCTGGGACGGCCATACCTCCCCTTCCTCTTGGCGCCAACAGGACCGATCTTGCTACTCTGGGCCTTTTGCCCTGCCAAATGAAGTTAAACATTCTGTTTTGTATGCTCTTTAGATCAGCGCCAGGCACATGGACCGGGAGTGTCTGAAAGTAGTATAAAAGTCTAGGGAGAATATTCATCTTAACGGAGATCATTCTCCCAATCCATGATATCTGGTAACCTTGCCACTGTTCCAAATCTTTCTTAATTGTACCCCAAAGCACTGGGTAGTTATCTTGGTATAGAGCTCTGTAGTGTCTTGATATATTTACCCCCAAATATTTAATATATACAGGACACCACCGGTAATTGAAATTTAGTTTGAGTAATTTCACTTCCTCATCTGGTAGGCTAATATTTAAGGCCTCCGATTTTCCACTGTTTATTTTGTACCCAGACACTTTACCAAAATCCGATAGTTCTCTTTGAAGGTTCGGAAGAGAAGTTTGGGGTCTGGTCAGGGTCAGAATGATATCGTCGGCGAATAGGGATATTTTAAAATTTGTTTCACCTATCTCGACACCCTGTATATTTATATTGTTTCGAATTTTGGTCGCAAGTGGTTCAATCGTGAGGGCGAAAAGAAGAGGAGATAAGGGACAACCCTGCCTTGTGCCATTTTTAATTTGAAATCTCTCGCCCGTTCCACCTGGGAGTTTGACCGCGGCGGAAGGGTTCTGGTAGAGAGCCCGGACTCCTTCCAGGAACTTATCTTTGAAGCCAAATTTTTCCAAGGCCTTGTCTAGGAATAACCAGTCTATCCTATCGAATGCCTTCTCTGCATCTAGGCTCAGTAGCATCGTTCTTGTTTTGGACATATGGGCATGGTCAACTATGTTTATTATTTTACGCGTATTGTCCGCTGCTTAGCGTCCTGAGACGAATCCAACTTGGTCAGAGTGGATAAGTCTGGGTAATATGGGGTTTAGCCTGTTCGCAAGTATTTTACTGTACAGTTTTAAATCGTTGTTCAAAAGAGATATGGGCCTATAACTTCCACATTGGGTTGGGTCCTTCCCTTCCTTGTGGATTATTGCTAAATTAGCTGAGGACATAGAGTTTGGTATTGGGTTCCCCTCCATAAAAGAGTTAAATAGGTTTAGGAGATGAGGTGTCAGTATGGGTAGGAACTTCTTGTAGTAGGAATTTGTATAGCCGTCAGGTCCCGGCGCTTTGAAGGATTTGGATGCTTTTACAGCCGCTGACAGTTCTTCCACTGTTATTTTACCGTTTAGCCTTTCGTTCTCCTCCTCTGTCAGGGAGGGGAGGTTACAATCGGCAAGGTAATTTATTATTGATGCTTCTGTGGTTAATTTTGGAATAGCGGAGTTGGATCTCAGATTCCCAGATAATTTAGTGTAGAATTTGGTAAATTCCTCCGCTATTTTTTTCTCATTATAGACTATCTCACCAGACCTATTCTTGATCGCTGTAATCTGTGATCTTTTTTGTATGCCTCTTAACCTGCTAGCAAGAAGTCTATCGGCTTTGTTCCCTTTGTCGTAATACCTCTGGCCCGTCCATTTTAAAGCTTTTTCTACATTTTCTAATTGTATATCTTTTAGTTTAACTCTGGCAGCTGTCAGTAATTTGTAAATTTTCCTGGACGGGTTCAGTTTGTGTTGCTGTTCTAGTTGTATAATTTTGTCAGTGAGCTCTTTGGTTAGTTTTACTTTGGCTTTCTTCCTATATGATGCTATCGAGATAAGTTGGCCCCTGATAGCCGCTTTGTGGGCTTCCCACAGGGTAGCTGGGGAGTCCACCGAGCCTAGATTTAGTCTGAAATAATTCTTTAGGGCTCTTTTGATCTCTCTTTCTATCTCTTTATTGTTTAAGAGAGAGTCGTTTAGTCTCCAATTATATGTGAATGTTTTTACAAATGGGGCCGCGAGAATTAGAGAAATCGGGGCGTGATCTGACCATGTGATTGGGCCAATATCTGTGTTGGTTGTTGCTTCTAGAACATTCTTGGTAGCAAGGAAACAGTCAATACGGGAATAGGTCTGGTGAGGGGCCGAGAAAAAAGTATAATCTCTTTGTCACTGGTGTTGTGCTCTCCAAATGTCTACTAGAGAGAATTCCTTTATAATGTCCCTAAAACTTTTCCCCAATCTTATTGCTTGGGGCAGATGCGGGCGTCCCCGTGTGGTTGATTTGTCCTCTACTGGGTTGAGAACCATGTTTAGATCTCCTCCTATTATCAGGGAGGATAAATATTCCGGATCAATCTCCTCTAGAACTTTTCTGAGGAAGATCGGCTGATTCTCATTAGGGGCATAGAGGTTGATCAGGGCGATCGCGGATCCCGCCAGAGAGCCATACACCACAACAAATCTACCCTCTGGGTCCGTTGTGACTTTTGTTAAATTGAAGGGGGTGCCTTGCCTGATCAAAATGGCCACTCCCCGTTTTTTACTACTGAATGTTGAGTAGTAACTCATAGGGTAAGCATTTTGGAAAGTTTTGGGCGGCTCCTGCGCAGTAAAGTGCGTCTCCTGGAGAAAGACAATATCACCATTGAGCTTTTTTAATTCTTGAAGGGCTAGCCTTCTTTTCCTATTATTCTGTATTCCCTTTACATTAAGAGACACTAGTTTAATTCAGCGGTGCGCAAACTGTGTGGCGCGACCCCCAGGGGGGGCGCGACACTGCCGACGGGGGGCGCGGGGTTTACAGAGGCCCCCCGCGCTTCCCGAAGGCACTTAAATTAAGTGCCGGGGGAGCTGCAGGGCCTCTGGAAACCTAACTTACCGTGGCTCCGGCGGCTTCCTCCCTGCGTCGCCATGGCAACGCGGCGTCAAAATGACGCTGCGAGGTCATGTGACATCACGTTGCTATGGCAACGTGACGTCATTACGCCGGAGCGCGGGTAAGTTGGGGTTGGGGGGGGCGCGGGAGTGAGGGGACAGCCGGCAGGGGGGTGCAGGGAAAAAAGTTTGCGCACCCCTGGTTTAATTGATCCTTGCTTAGCCATTATCTCCTTTGTCTATGTGAAGTTTTTTTTTTTTTTTTTTTTTAAAGCTCCTGTCTCTTCTCGCAAGGATCAGTGGCTGGGTGTTCAGTTAGATGTTACTCTCGTCTTTTATGGGCCTTGGTTGACCAGGGTGTGAGGGGGGGGGGAGAGGGTGGGAGGGGGCCTGCTGGGAAAGTGTCAGCAGGTAACAGTAAGAGATGAAAGTAGACCTTGTTCTGGTCTTAATAGAACGGGTAGTCGGTTTGTCGGGTAAAGAACCCTTGGGGGGTGGGTCCGGTGACGGTAACCGTCCGAAATGGGCGAGGTAGAGACCCTATAGTTCCATATTTTACCCGCTTTTCCCCTTCATTTTCTCTGTGAAGAGAGGGGGGCGCAGGGGTGGAGCTTATACGAGGGGGGTCTTGGTGTAGTGCGGGCCCAGTAATCAATATCTGGCTCGCCTTACCCTTCTTCAGCTTGAGAATCCTCTATTTGCTGGGAGGGGGTAGTGGGTGGGTAGGGTAGGTTTGGGGGGTGGGTGGGGATGGGGAAGGGAAAGTAGTCGTCAAGGGTTAGGGACAGGGATATACCTTGGCCCTTTATACTTGATTTCTTCTGCTAGGTCTTAAATAGACCCCTTATGTTTGAGTACATATCTTGTTTAGTGTGGGTTGGCCTAAGTTAGCGGGGTGTTACTTTTATCCCTGATGTCCATCCTAAGGGATGTAGCTATCCTCAGCGGGTATGAGTTGGCCTCCTGGATAGTTCTGAAACTGGGTGGGGGGGTTAGGAGAGGGGGGTAAGGGGGGAGGGGTAGGTGGGAGGGAAGAGAGGGGAGAGTGTTCTTTTTGATAGGATTTACCTGGGAGGTGGTAGACCCATTTATACATTCTTGATTTACCTATTACTTTAATGAGAGAACATTCAACGTTTATGACTCTGTGCATTTTCCTTTGTCGTGGTCTCAGGAGAGAGGTAGCAGTAGTCGAACATATCTATTAAGCATTATTTACATCTTCTGCTATGTAGCATATAACCATGGATATCTTTGAGTCAAGGGTCAGTGCCTCTTCCGAGACATCCATCATTCTAATTAGGGATAGGGGGTTAGGAGGGGAAGGGGGACGGGGGGAGGGGGGGCAGAAAGGGAGGGGGAGAGGGATGGGGGCGGGAGGGCGGTGGGGGTGGGAGGGGGGAAGGGGGGGAGTGGGGGCGGGGAAGGAGGGGGGCGGGGAGGGGGTAGGGGGTGGGGAGGGGGTAGGGGGCGGGTAGGGGGCGGGTGGGGAGAGGGGGGCTAGGAGAGTACATGTACATGGCTCATTTGTCTAATACATACTTTCTGCAATGTGTAATCCTCAGTGGTATAGAGTACCAAAAATGACAACCTTTACCTCAACGCGCTATAGAGTTCGTGAGTGTGGCCCTTTCAATTGACATTTAGCATTACATTCCACGTATTTACTATTGTTTCCCGTCGGGTTATTTCCACCATTTGACCAGGGGGGTATTTTTTTTAATTTTTTTTATTTTTTCTAGATCTTAAACTCTTTATTCCTTTGGGAGGGAAATGGGAAGGGGTGTGGTGGAGGGGAGGGAGGGGGGGGTGAACTGGGAGGGGGGGGACGTGGGGGTGGGAGAGTAAGGGTGGAGGGGGTAGGGAGGTCGGGGGAGGAGGGGGGAAGGGAGGAAGGGGGGAGGGGGACTGGGGGAGGGAGGGAACAGGGGCGGTATATATATATATGAACTTTCTGCAATGTGTACTCCTCTGCAGTATAGCGTGTCACCATGACTGTCTGTACATCAATGTGCTATAGGTATCATGAGTGTAACCCCTTTGATTGACATGTAGCAAAACAGTACACATATTTACTATTGTTTCACGTCGGGATATATCCACTTTTTGATCAGGGGGGGGGAGTTTCTCTCTTGATCTTAAAATCTTTATACCATTGGGAGGGAGGTAGGGGGGGATGGAGTGGGGGGGAGGAGGGGGAGGGCGAGGGGGAGGGGGGCGAGGGGAGGGGGGGACGGAAGCACGGTAGCCCAGTGAGGTGAGGGGGGGGTGGGGGGTAGGCGTAGGGGGGGGGAAGGCATGGGGGGGGGAAGCGGTGGGGGGGGTAGGGAGGGAGTATATATAGCTTCTAAACTCTGGTGCATATTGTTATTACATTTCTACCCTGTTTTGTCAGGGGCAACCATATCCATTCTTGTTCAGTGAAGCGTTCTTACTTTGGGGCTTCAGATCAGTGAGCCTATAGGCAGAATTTCTTCAGATTTCAAGTTTTTTATGGGATATGAGTTGAGGCAGGGGAGGAAGGGTAGGGGTGTGGGGGGTAGCGGGGGGGCGCAGGGGGAAGCATGCAAGCGGCTTCCTCCGTTAAACTATGATATATAGCTTATATTAACCAGGGTGGGGGTAAGGGGGGGGGGATGCGGGATGGGTAGTTTTAACAGGGGGATTGATTTATCGATTAACTTTTACACAACCGGTGACAGTAACAATAATTAACTACATTTCTAACATGGCGGCCTATTAACTTTAATTTGGACTACCAACTGATGACCTACTAGGTCTTTAAACTAAACTGGGTTACAGACCCGTTCGGCGAGCAATCCTCGTTCTGAAGTCCTCAGGGTTTAGAGTTCGGAGGCTCAGTTTTTCTCGCCGGCAAAGACCGCGTCGTCATCAGGTCCGCAAGTTGCGCGGCTGGTCTGTGACCCGGTCCTTGCCTATGGAAATAGCAAGCGGTGGGCACAGCGGCTCCTCTCCCTTCACTCCAGGGAGGAACGGATGGTGCTCCGGTCGCGGACGGGAAGGGACGTAGTCTCGCGAGGTTCCTGTTGATCACTTGTGTCGGTATGCAGTAGTCGTCGGTCGGTCCGTGTTCATATTGCCTCCGTTTCGGGTGAGTACCTCTGGGCTTTTTTTTTTTTTTTCCCCTTTGTCACAGGGGGGATGTCGTCGGGGGCTGGAAAGGAGTGTGGAAAGGAGAGTCGGGTGCCTCCATGGTCGTGGAGGTGCAGCTTTTCACAGGGGCCGCTACTTCATGTTCGTGTGGCGTTGTCCCGCGAGTCTTACCGATGCTCGGACCGGGGGATCATCAGGTTCCTGGTTCGGGGGGTGGCGTTCTTCGTTTTCCCAGGAGGCAGGGGGGGTTAATCCAAGGGCTTGGACCAGTGGGGTCATGTCTTCGGGGTATCTGATATTATAGAATTTTCCCTTGTGGTGGATTGTCAATCTGAAGGGAAACCCCCATTTGTATTTTATTCCCTTTTCTCACAATAGTAAAGTTAAGGGGCGTAATCCTTTGCGTCTATCCACGGTCTTTTTGGACAGGTCAGTGTAGACTTGGATGTCCTCCCCCTGGTATTGTATGGGGTCTTTCTCGCGGCATGCAGTCATAATTTTTTCTTTGGCCGTGTAGCTATGCAGACGGATGATCACATCCCTTCTTCTGTTGGGGTCCTCGGACCTCGGGCCTAGAGCGCGATGGGCTCTGTCAATTTCGAGCTCTCTCTCGTCCAGGCCTTCACAGACTGTAGTGAAGAATTCTTTGAGGTATCCCCGGATCTGATTAGGAAGGACCTCCTCCGGGACCCCGCGCAGTCTAATATTCTGGCAGCGGTCCCGGTTCTCTTGGTCCTCGAGACCGTCTTTGAGTGCGTTCACCTCCGCTCCGAGTCGGGTGATTTCCTTATCCGCTTCCTTCTGGTGAGTGAGGGCCTCTTCTAGCCTGGCCTTCAGGGATGCGGTCTGCTTGGTGAGCCCTGTTATGTCTCGTTTCAGTTCGTCGGCCGCCTCTCTCAGGTCGGACTGCAGGGATCTGTACAGTTTGCTGTGGAGTTCTTCCAGGTAGGCCTTTGTGATCCCCTGCTCTGCAGTCATTATATCGGGAGGGTTCACTTGGCTTATTGTAGCCGGCCTGGCGGCTCGTGCGTCGGGCGGGGAGGCGCCATCTTGTTTTCTGGCGGTGGCCTCGGTGCTCTGTTTTGACGGGGTGAAAAACTTCACAACCCCAGGTCCTGACTGGTTTTTCGGTTTTTGGGACATCCCTGCTTGTTTGGGGGTCTGTCCTGTATCTTTTGGTGTCTGAATTTTCGGGGTAAATTTAGTTAAAATTCGTTTTATTCATGCGGGTCTCTGGAGCTCTCCTCTTATCCCTCCTTCTTGGATGACGTCATCGGCACGCCCCCGAGAATTTACTATTTTAAAGTTGTTCATATAGTGTGTTTCACTTGACAGACACACACATACACAATAAGGGCCGCCAACAGAAATCATGGGGCCCAGGACAAATGAAAAGAGCAGGCACCCCCCCTCCCCCCCCAACCCATAGTGCACCTACCATGGAAAAAAACTTTTACTTAACCCCCCAATACATATAAAAATATACCCCCCCAAACATATACAAATATACCCCAATCCCCCAATACATATATAAATATACCCCAATCCCCCAATACATATATAAATATACCCCAACCACCCCAATACATCTAAAAAATACTCCAACCCCTCCAATACATCTAAAAAATACCCCAACCCCCCAATACATCTAAAAAATACCCCAACCCCCCAATACATGTATAAAATACCCCAACCCCCCCAACACATATATAAAATACACCCCAATACATATATAAAATACACCCACAATATATATAAAAATCAGGATTACCTTGGGGATGATCTCAGGTCAGGTTGGTGGGTGCAGGGGTGGGGCCGGTGTGCTGGTGGCTGCAGGGGGCTGTGACTGTGGGGGCTGGCGATGCTGCAGGGAGGGGGCCTGTGGCTGCGGGGGGCACAGTGGCTGGGGCCAGTGGCGGTGCTGTGGGGGCTGTGGTGGGTGCAGTGGCTGGCGGTGGCGGGGGCTCGGCAATTGGTGGTGCTGCGGGGGGGCGGTTGCTGGCGGTGGCGGGGGCACAGCAGCTGGCGGTGCTGCCAGTCCTTGCCAGAAGAAAGCGATGGGTGCTTCCTGGTTCCGCCGCTATGGTCCGGAACTCCAGTGCATATTTGACTACGGACCTACGACCCTGTGACATATGGAGAAGAGAAGAGGCTGCAGTATCGGGGCGGTGGCTGGTGGTGGGGGAGGGGGTGGCTGGGGCTTGGTGGCTGGCAGTGCTGCAGGGGGGAGGTGACTGGCAGTGGGGGGGCGGGGGTTGGCGGTAACTGGCAGTGGGGGGGAGGGGTGGCGGGGGCTTGGTGGCTGGTGGTGCTGCAGGGGGGGAGGTGGCTGGCAGTGGGGGGGCCGGTGGCTGGCAGTGCTGTGGGGGGCGGTGTCTGGCAGGGGCCCGGCAGCTGGCTTGCTGTAGGGAGGGCGGTGGTTGCGATGGGGGGTCAGTGGGTGGCAATGGACAGGTGGTGCTGCGGGGGTGGGGTGGTGCTGTGGGGGCAGGACTGCGGAGCACCCGGCGGCAGGTCACAGCAGTTGCCGCTGACCCTGCCCCTCTGCAGGCACCTGTCTGACCCATGCTGGCTGCTCATGTGCGCACTGGAAGCTTAGCCCAACACTGGCAGTCCCCCCATGTTGGCGGCCCTGCACACAAGCACATACACACAATCAAACAGACACACAATCATACACACACACACACACACACACACACACACACACACACACACACAATCACACACTCACACACAATCACACACAGAATGGCTGTGCTTCATTTGCCTTTAAGATGATGTGATGAAGCAGGGATCACATGGTATTTCAGCCAATCAGATCGTGGGAACCAATTCCACACTCTGATTGGCTGAAATACCATGTGACGCCGGCCATCTTGGATTTAGTGAAGTCATCTTAAAGGCAAATAAAGCACAGCCATTCTGATTGGCTGGCATCATTCCCTTTAAGTGACGTCATGTAACTATATAAAATTAAAGTCGGAACATGGTTTGAACAGCTAATCAGGTGGCTGTTAACCATTTTGAGGCTAAATGTGATGTCACTAGCCCTATTTAAGGCCGTGACGCCTCATTTGAGCCCAAGAAGACGAAGAGACAACATCGGTTGGGATTTACCATGGGGTTTTTTGGATTGACAGAAGAAGATAGAAGATAAAGAAGATCAAGAAATGGTGACAGATGAAGATAGAAGAAGGTGATTAAAAAAAGAAAAAAGAAGATTTGGGTACCTGATCCGGATCTTCATGGCGGATGGCATCGGATGCTGTTGGAGGCTGTAACAGGGGAGTTATCCCTGTTCAGGTAATGTGCCTCTAATCCAGCAGTGTGGTGGTTAACTGCTGGTAGTCAATTAACAAACATCACCTGCCTGATTAGATTGCTTAGAAAAGCCTGTCTTTTGAGACAGGAAGTGAGACTCCTTAGCTCACACCTGAGCTGAACTTGGAGACAGAGCAGGGATTGTCCTTGACTCTCACAACTTGTCTTGAGCCCTGCCAGAAGAAACAGCAGAGCTGCTTTCAAGACACGGGAAACTTCTAAACTTGAATGCTGACAAAACCTGAGGAAAGATAGCAACGCGGGAACAGAGAAGATTTTCCCTCCAAACCACAAGGAACAGATAAGACTTTCATTTATGAGACTTTATATATCTGCTTATTTTCATGCTATATGTTTGGGGCTGGGAGACATGCTTATCTAAAGGAAGTGTGGACTGCATACAGTAGTATTTCACTAGAAATACTCCCAAGTGAATGGAAGCTTTGTTTACCCCTTGTTTGGATGGTTTCCTGATGTTAAGGAAACAGGCGCAATAAAAAGCCTTATTTAATTTCACTATAACCAGACTCCCTTGCATACCTCTGTGAGCGTCCGCCTACAGAGGCCTTCAAGGTACGTGAGCTTCCTGTTACCCCGGGAGTCGGAGGGCCACTGCTTCTAATGGTAAGTAATATATTGAATGTTTGTAAATGTCTCTTTTTACAGGTTTCTTCAATGGATGTGTGTTTTGATTTTTGGGGGGAGGCACATTGACTGATAATATATTAATCTGTACCACTTTAGGGTACGGATTAATACATTAATATGACAATATTTGGGGGGCATTTGTGGCTTGGTATTGCTGTTGGTTTTTTTAATTTCAATTTCTTATGTGGATGTGATTGTTTGTTTTTTTCCTGCTTAATATAATAAAATGTTTGCGATTGGTGTTCGTTTGTAGTTAATGTTGTATTATGTTAGCTAATGCGTTTTATGGTTATTTCAGATATTGTTTGAATGTATTTCTTTGTCTTTTAGTGTTTACATTCATTAATGTTATAGTAGTTCATTGGTATGATTGGTTAGTGTTACTATTCATTTTGAGTTGGTTTAGGAATTAATTGGTTTAATTGGTTAATGGTTTAATTAATTAATTGTTGATGTTGTTACTGCTTGTATTCATTGGATTAGTTGGCTTCTGTTTTTGTTTACTTTACTTAGGTATGTGAATGCAGTGTTTAATAATGGGCAAATAATCTATTATCGATATCTGGATAATAGTAATTTTGCACATTATTGTACTGTATGTGTTAGAATGGAGGGGAGGGGGGAGGGTGTGTATTGATGTTTGTTAAATCTTTTTTTAATATACATGTGTTTCATAGTGTAGATGTGCAGGGGGTCTCCAGAGCGGAACAGCATTGGTTTCAGGTCCGGGGACCCCCTACTTCAGGAGATACAGGCCCCGTTATGGGGTGCCGGTATCCCCTGCACTTTCAAGCGTCGGCGTCATGTGACCGGGACATTGAAATTCTGCAGGGACTACCGGCACCCCATAACGGGGCCTGTATCTCCTGAAGTAGTGGGTCCTCGGACCTGAAAAAATGCTGTTCAGCTCCGGAGACCCCCTGCTCATGTACACTATTATTCAAATGTATTTATTTAGTGTACGATCGCCTGTAACAGCCTTGCATGGAGATGGCAAATCTCCATGGAAATGTTACTTGCGGCTTTTTTTTCTATCAGCTAGCGTACGTGAAGTTTAAGAACGCTAGCAGGGGAAAAAAAACAACCCGTACGCTGTGGGTGTTTTGAGCACGGACGTTAAAAAATGGGCTCAAGGCCTTAGTGAATCGCGTACCCGGCCTCACTTTTTAACGGACGTGCTTTTTTTGAACATCAGAACGCAAACCCATTGAGCTTAGTGCATAGCCCCCTTAATGTTTTGTATGAAGAAGCCGGTTGATGAGATGTACCGTTTATTTTTATCACTTAAAAAAAAAAAAATTAAGAATTTAATTCCAAGGCGGGGGCTGCACCGATTTGATTGAAATCGCTGGCAGATCTAAGGCCTCGGCCATGCTCCTTGCTGGCATGCTGAGGCGCAGGGAAAGCGGCTGCTTTCCCTGGCCTTGCGGTTGCTTACCGCACGCACTGTCAGTAGCCGTCAGGGGGCGGGCCGGGGGCGGGCCAGTGACGTCACGGAGCTGGTTCGCCCTCATTGGGCGAACTGCTCACGTGACCGGCCTGTCGCGCCGGCAAGTGGGGGAATTTAAAATTCCCCTAAGACCTGCGCTTCTGCAAGCGCGCGGAAGCGCAGGTGAGCCCCTACTAAAGCCGCTCTAATTGTGGCTGTAGGGGCTCAGTGCTGAGCGGGAGCGCGCGTCAGCACGCTTCCGCCAGCAAGCGCTAAACATGGCCAAGGCCTAAGTTAGCACCTCAGAAAGGTACCTTCAAACTTTCATCACAACCTGTCAAGGCGTTTGGCCTGTGGATATAGAACACACGACCAAAAACCCCACCCAAAGTGGCCAGGAAGTCCAGTTGATGTCTTCGCTCGCTCATCCAATGACTGAATCAACTGCACGGGCAGCTCTGTGGCACTTATTTTTTTATTACAAGTTTACAAACAAATGTATAACAAACAAATGTATACAATATAATAATTTATATATACATCACTAAACACAGGTGGTAACTTCACAGCCATTGTTTTGGGGTGAGATACATAGGGTGTTCATTAAATGACTGGGCCCTAAACATGCTAGATTGTCCCAGCCTCAAGACCTGTACACAATATGTTGAGAAGCTGCTTCCCCCGTGTCAGATAAGTGAGCTCCAGTGAGCACATGGTCAGGGAATGGAGCTGAGAGCTTCCCTGACACGGAGGAGCTGATTTACAGTATATTGGATAGTGGCTGGCCTCTGTTTAAATACGTGTCATGATTTGCAAAAGTTTAAAAGAACACCAGTGCAACATCCCCTCTGTTAAAGATGCAACCAAAGCGGCACTTAAAAAAAGTTTTTTATATATATCCTTTGATTACCTTTATTGAAAATAAATTACCTAAGATCGATTAATTCTCCCGTAATCTATCAGCAAAGGTCTTGCTTCCCAGGGTTCACTAAATGGCCGCCTTTCACTTACAATCAATCCTTCAGTCAGTGTAACTCAGCAGCTACAATTAATCCTTAAATTACTAGGGAAACATCTATTGTTACAATTTGCAGCTCAAATGGCTGGGAACATTGGCAACAAATTATCACAAACAGGAAAGTGTTACAAAGATCTTGCACTGCTGGGGAGGTGTGCTAAAACCTGCCATAGAAGTTAAAAGATGCTCAGTATATTAAAACTAATAAAAAATGGCATTACGAGTTGAATTTTAAAAAAAATGGAGTATTATCTAATAATATAGAACTGATTTATTTTTTTAAAAAGCACACATGCGGGATATTGCATGGATTTCTCCTTTAAGGTTTGTTTCATTATTTGAGATTAAAGCAGCATTCTGCTTTGATCTTTTTGAGGGGTGGGGTTTTAAGGATAACCTGAACCGGGGGACCCTTGGAGATGATCTGAGGTGGCTAGACATCCGCGGACCCCTGGTTATCTGAAGTTTTTCAACCAGACAAAAATACTTGCCCGGTAGCTACAATATGACCTCTGTGATCAGCCTTGCTTTGCCGGATAATAGAAAGCTGCATTCGGAGATGATGTTGGTGGCACTATGGTTATATTTGTACACTTTTTTGTGTGTCGTACAACGACACAAAAAGCTACAAATATCCCGGAGGTCTGGAACTGCGGCTTTAAAGTTTAATAGCTTTTCAAGATTAGCAAGAAAAGCCGTACAGAATGGCGATGTATACCCCCAAAATATATAACCCGTGCTGTCTGCAAAAATTTAAAATAAAATACTATTTTACATCAATATTTCTTTGAAATGGAAAATGAAACAACAAAATATATTAGACCAATAAAATGTGGTTGATGTTTGAAATAGTTGCCAACTTTCACGTAGTATAGTAGACTGTGCTGGCTAACTACTCTGCGCAAAACTACTGTACAACAAGGCTACCTTTTATATATCTAAAGTGTGAAAGAATGATGTATTATATCTGAAAATGTATAATAGTGAATACGGCTGTTTCACATTCTCTGGTACACAGAGCTGCATTAAGACAAAGTGAACAGCTCCCATATTAACTATTCCATCTAGTATAAGCAGAAATTGTATAGAAAAATCTAACATGAAGTCTATTGTTTTGTTTTCTTCTTGGGGGGGTTTTCATTCTTATATATTAATTACATCATGTTGAAACCAATGTAATCATTTATGTTTATGCTTGCCAAATAGAAGAAGTTCTAAGTTCTAAGTCAATCCTAACTATGTATGTGTTGTGTGAGCGGCTTTCAACACATTGGGGTTTTGTTCGTTATACCGTGATAGTGCCAATTGCATGGAAAACTACTATTGCAGTCAATGGGAGTTTCTATGCAATAGTGGCCTGATTGGCACAACTGCAGTTTAAAGCTGCAGTTCAGTCTTTTTTTTTTTTTTTAACTTCAATAGTTTCATGTGGGCAATCTCTAATTACCTAAAGAACTGTATAGCTGCCAGTCAATTCGTTCTCCATGTATTGATAGGTCGAAATTTGGTGACATAATTAGTGAAGGGATCTTTTTATATTCTGCTTGTCTGTCAGTGGAAGCTCATGAATATTCATGAGCAATCCTGCACTGACATGGGAGGGCAGGGCTGACAAAGGGGTGTGCCAGGGCTTGTGACAGGACATGAAGGGGCAGTGCCTTAGCAAATGGCTGTTAAAATAGAATACAAGAAAATTGGTCTTTCAAAGTTGTTTTTTTAAAAACAGAAAATGCTAAAAGTATTTTTTCTTACTACAGAACTGATTTATTAAAAAAACACACATGCAGGATATTGACTGAACTGCAGCTTTAATGAACAACCCTCATAGAACTGTGTTGCAAATATACTTTGTTGCCATACAATCTGTACCTTCCTTCTGTTATGTCCTACTGCTTCTCAGTATATTGAATAGGCGCCTAGGTGATAATGTTCCATCGTGTGTATCCTTAATAACAGACACAAGTTCCCTTCTTCAGGATTATACATATACTGTACTACAATTATACGCCATTTTCCGTTTCATAGTGGGGTTATCTTATAAATCCATACCTTGTGAGCAAAGTAGCATCTCCCTTTGAATAACACCAATGATAATAGTAGAAAACCCATCTCAATTGTGCATCAACAAAATAATATATGCAAGTCTACAACGTGTTTTTGCTCTCTTGATAAATGTAAGTGAAATTATTGATGGTTAGTACATAAAATTGCACTGTATATTGACGTAAACGCTTCACTACCACTCTGCAGGCTCTAAACAACATAGGGTGAAGTTCAACTCTAGGTAAATTAGTACAATCTGAGATATTCTGTAAATCATGATCAAATATTTCCATGTTCATGGGGTTGAAATGTGATACCACTTTGTTATTGCTTGTAATTAGTTGATCAACTGATAGGAATCAGGAAACATTGAAACAGAGAATTCTTACACTAGCATATTTATCAGGGAAATACCTCAATAGTTCTGTTGGGAAAATGTTGATGCAAAGCTAATGAAGGAACAAAGGAGAAACGGATTGACCACAAATTAGGCACAAACCTTTTCAGTAATCGAGGGATTCATCTTCAACTCATGTTATAAAAAGTCCCGTCAAATGTAGTAACATGACTTTCATGCCCAGGATCAGGATGTGATGCTGCTGATATTTCCATATGTATCCCTATTCTGATAAACACATCATCTGACCTTTTCAGACCAGGTAAAAATTAACTAAGTGTGGTAAACAGATACAAGAACATGGCACCCATACCCTGTGCCGAAGATGGGCTTTCAAAGTTGGGCTCTCTTTGATGTCTAGAAAAGAAACCTATTTCCAAGGCTTTGTGAGACTAACCGATTTCTGTCTGTTATTAGCACCATCGATACAAACACTTTTAGCCCTGTTTAAAAAATATAGAACATTATTTAATAAAGGAGCAAACTTGCCCGATACGGATTTTTCTTTTGTAATGCTACCTGAACTGGGGTGGGGGGGAGGTGGCTCTCAGCCGGTCCCCCGAAGTTTGTGGACCCTCTGATTCCTGAGATAGTTGTAGTTTTTTTGTGCCTGTGAGAAACTGGAAAACAAATGCAAATATGGCCATAGGGTGACCAATAAAACATTGCAACTTTTTGTTTGAAAGCTGAAGTGAGCCCTGACCTAGCAGCCATTTTGTGCTGGGAGCAGAATAGCTGCCTGGGGCCAGTACCATAGGAATCAAGTGTTCCCCCGGATGCTATAAGGGACTCCACAGTTTAGGTAATATTAAAAGAAGAAAAACGGGCAGCGTAGATTGCTGCATTAACAAAAACTTGGAACAGGATAAATTTAATAGTCTATTACATAAGAGCATTCATACGACTGCATCAAATATGTTTATTCAGTTGCTACTTTGCTTTACATCATTATGTGGCCAGTTTAACAGCATTAAAAGTCTTTCCAAAAGACTTTCTTAAATCCTGAACATACTGGATGAGGGTTGCAGGTTTCTTCAGCACTAATGGAGACACCTGCCTGGAATACTTGGCATTCTGAAATGAACAGGCCAATGGCCAACTGTAATGGGGTACTAGCACATTTTCCATTGATTCTTACTACTGAATGATGCTATGTGTCTCACTCCTGACTACAAATGTATACCACTTTTGAAATATTAGACTACATTCATATGCTCACTGAAGCTGCTTTCTTACTGTAGTAGTCTACACAATATTATTTGAAGGCATCCTCCAGCAGCAAAGATATGAATATCTTGTCTCCACCTGAGCCATGCCAATACAATGCTATTGTGAATAATGGCGCAAGTCATTTCTGTAGCGAATAGAGGAATCAGACGTGGTTAAAACACAGGTAGATGTTTATAGCAAATAATGTCCTTGATGACCAAAACATCTTCATTCGAAAGGTCTTTGAAAATATCACGGGGTGGAAGCACCCTTAGTCATAAGTTTCACCAAACTGCAACAGGTGAAAATAACATATAAATATTATCTCATCCTCAGACATTCCTTAGGATTCTACTGTCCATTAGCAAAACAGATTTTTGCCCTTCACTCTGCTTCAGAGTCAGGAGCTCTTCGTAGTAATCCTTCTTGATGCTACATCTTGTGGCTCAATTACCATTTCTTGACCCCCCCCATCATGTCTGCCAAGAGTTTTTCGAATGGCTCATCCCTTGGGGGAAGCAAATCTCCCAAAAAAGAGTTATGTAAGTATAGTCTCAACTCACGAGCTCTCACATTTGGGTATGGAAGGTGGGGTAACTGAGGGACTTATCTGAGCCCAATCCACAATGTCTGCACACAGGGATTCCACAGCATCCAGTCTCTCAATCTGTACTAGCTTGGTTAGCAGGTCTGGGATGCTGTACCCAGCCGTACTGATGCGATCAAACAGCTGCAGTCCATCTGTCATTCCACCAATTTCATCTCTCTTTAACCCAAAGCTCTCTGCGAGATGGCGCCATGTTTTTACTATTGCCTTTTCTGTATTGTAGGTGGAACTGAGCATTCTGCTGGTCTTTTCCAGACAATCAAACGGCAGCTCAGTTGGGCTAAGACCTGAAAAAGAGCAAAACCAAGATGTTACTCTGGCATTTTGAAACCTGTTGTAAATGTAATTTTTGGGGGAGACAGGGAGGAGAGTTCATGTTTTTTTTGTTTTTTTTTTAAACAAATGCCTACCAGTTACATAGATATAATTTCCCTTGTAAAAAGATTGAGCATGGTATACCTTGTGTGTTACTCTATTATGACAACATTATCATTTTTTTCTGCATTATATTTCTCTCCAGAACCATATTAAGTAGATGGTAATACAATAACTGAGTATTTCAGTTCAAGACTTGGATTTGATTAACTTAACATATGTTAATAGAAATAATACTTCTAATAATATTTGAGATTATTTGGTATAGTAACTGATCATTAATGTCGTTTTTATCTCATGTTATTTGCAATGTGTTACAGGTCTCTCTGGCAGTGAAAGGGTTTTCATTGGTATTCTAAAAAACCCAAATACAGTGCAAGACTAGGATGCCACATCCAAACATGCCTCTCTTATTTCCTATCAAGTGCCTGCCAGCCCTGTACAATCTACATGAGCCTTAAGTTCTCTGGGTGGTCTAGCAGGGAACAGATTCTGTGACTTAAAGCCACCTGCCTATAAAAAAGCCTGAAGCCAAATCTTGTACTCATAATGCAGCAGTGGGAACCGCAGATGGTGCTTGGTATACATGTACCAGTTAATAGCAGGGCTAACGAAAGAGGGTGGGAGGGAGAGAAGAGGGGGATCACCAAAAGCCCCAGACACTTGGGGCATTTTAATCTTTTTTTCTGGTATACTTTAAAGAATATACTGGTGAAATATCATGTTAGAAACAAAAGGTACCGAAAACAGAGGCTATTATCCAAATCTGCCTGCACACTGTGTAGGTTATAACTGTAATTCATAAACATTTATGTAACACATTCAGGCCCATATTTATTAAGCAGTGCAATTCCATAAGACACTTTCTGGCACTGGCAGACAACTTGCAGCCCATTTAAATGAATAGGTTAGACCAGGGGGGCGCAATCTTTTTTCCCTGCGCCCCCCCTGCCGGCGGTCCCCTCACTCCCGCGCCCCCCCTCAACTTCCCACTTACCCACGCTCTGGCGTCATGACGTCACTTTGCCGTAGCAACGTGACATCACATGACCTCGCAGCGTCATTTTGCCGCCGCGATGCCACGGCGACGCAGGGAGGAAGCCGGAGCCACGGTAAGTTAGGTTTACAGAGGCCCTGCAGCTCCCCCGGCACTTAATTTAAGTGCCTTCGGGAAGCGCGCGGGGCCTCTGTAAACCCGAGCCCCCCCATCTGCAGTCTCGCGCCCCCCAGTTTGCGCACCGCTGGGTTAGAAGGTGTCGTCCAGAGCTCAGTGTTGTAATCATGCAGCATTAATCACGCCACGACTTCGGTTGTTTCCCACTTTAAACATGTATGTAACTATAACTTGTAATGTCAACTTATTATTTTGTACCCGGGACATACTTGGAAACGAGAGGTAACTCTCAATGTAATTTTTCCTGATCAAATTTTTTTTAAATAAAAATATATACTGTATAAAGTGGTCTTAAGCATAGACCATGCTAGAAACTTCAGGGACGTAAGCAGAAAAATTCCCAGGACCTGCATTGCAACCTTTGTCCACTTTGTAACTACTTGAGGTCCAGATCTACAGAGATTTCTTACTTACGGAGGTGCTAGCCTAAGGCCTCGGGCATGGTGCCTTGGGCCACGCTGATCAGCGCTCCTGCTCTGCCTCGCCTGCTCAAACTGGAGCTTTTTTGTGTCCTGGCAGGCGAGGCAGTGAGCGCGCTTGGGGGCGGGGCGGAGCGGAGGCGTGTCGGGAGGCGGGGCTAGTCCCTCGCTCCCATTGGGTGTGAGCGGTCACGTGACCGCTCCTCCGCTTCCCTGAGTGGCAAATTTTAAATTTGCCTGTCTGCTCAGAATTTCTCAGCCTCCGCACGCATGCGGAAGCAGCTGCTAAAGCTGCGCTGATGACAGATGGAGGGGGTAAGTGCATCTGCTCAGCGTGGCTCAGCACAGCCCTATCTACTATGTCCCAGGCCTTAGTTAACATCTTAGGCATTAATGTGTACCCTGAAAGCTCAATTGTGTGCATGGTTACGTTCTGTTTTTAGCTGGAAGAGCACTGCGATAAGTATAATGGACGTTAGTGCTAATTAGAGGCCAAAGGTTCATTATAGTTAACACAGAGATTAACATTGCATTAGCTAAATTATACCCTAAGGTGGTGTTGCTCCCATTGAGGCAAGCAGAGGACTCCTATTTCTGTTAAATACCAAGTGATTTATATACAATATACCGCCCACTCCTTTAAACAACATGTGGAGAGATACCTGTAAGCAAAAATGAACACACCTGAGAAAATTTTTAATTTAAGTAATTTCAATATTCTTTGCATATCCCAATTAACATATTTCCCAGGTATCTCAGGTGTGTTCATTTTTGTTCACAGGTACGTGGAGAGATACGCATGTGTTTAAAGGAGTATTTTGGTAGGTATATGTCACTTGGTCCTTAACAACAATAGGATATCTTCCCCCTTCTCCCCCCTCTCTCTCAAGGCCTGGGAGTTCTGCCACTCTAAACAGGCTTGGTGCCATGTCATTTGAAGTTAACACAAAGCTGTGCTAAATTGACATGGAGATAAGCCTGTGCTAAAGAGATATACAATGGCTGTTGTTTTTACAAATAATTAGCTCTGTCTATATATGTTATCTTTAGGGAAAATAAAGTCTGTGACTGCTTTTGAAACTCATTTAAATACATGAATACTTTTAAAATGGGTGGTCTACAAAAACCCATCAAAGAATCACATTAGGGACTGGTTTGCGTTGAGGGCAAAAAAAACCCTCTGTTCTTGTATAATAATTAACTGACGTTAAAAATGTGAGAATCTCTTGAAATAAGTGACATCTGATAGGATTGTCTCTGATTTCTTTGCTGTCACAAAGGACATGTCCCAGCAGACAAAAAAAGAAAAAGAAAAGATGAATCCATTTATCAATGTTATTTGCCTTTTGGGGAGATTTATGCACATTTTTACATATTTCAATCTCGTGTAAAATGAATGTTTTACCCTAAATTAGTTTTCTGAAACAAATGCTTGTCGGACACTTATTGTTCTATTTGGCTAATGGAAGCCTCACGTAATAATTACTATACAAACAGAAGAAAACACGAGAGAATGTAACCGCAGATTCCCTGATCGTCAAACAGTCTTATCACAAAAGAGATTAGGTAATGATAATCAAAACCCTCCAAAGCATTTGGTTACTGGGCAAACATTAACAGTGTTTAAAAAATATTTTTTAATGCTCATCTAAAAATACTAAATACTTATTTTGTTTTAAAACTTGATTTGTTTTAAAGCAGCAGTCTGCACTGATTAGCATTTGATCAATTTTTTTACTTACTTTAAGAGATCTCTTCTTGCCCTTCCCAACGCTCTTTTTATTTCTATAATCTGAGATATAAGCGTTTTAAATATTAAGTGCCTGGGAGGTTAAAATGGAGTTCTCACCAGAACCCATTGCAATCTAAAGGTTACCATGGTAACCGCAGAAGTCAAAAGTAAGAAAATCGGAATTTGTAAGACTAAAAGAATTAAAAAAAAATTAAATAAAAAAGCAGGCACAGGGGCAGGATATGAACATAATATGAGTTAAATTCATATAGGCTTCTGGGGTGATTGCTACTTTAAAAAAAGGCATTGAAGGCCCTGTAGCATTGAACGGATTTAGGCTGCGGCCCTGCTGCCTGCGCTGCACGACTCGTCTGCAGAGATCTGCAGGGGGAAAGACAGAGGGGGGCGTGACGGGGGCGCGGCTGTGACGTCACTCGGCAGGTTTGTCCTCATTGGCTGAACCGCTAGGGGGCGTGGCCTAGCGCGCTGTCGCGACTCCTGATCTCAATTGTCTTGAGAGCAGGAGTTTCTGGCGGCGCTGCGCCCCCCCCCCCTCGCAGCGGCTTCATTGTGGGGCGGCTCTTGTCACTGCAGCGTCCACCATAGCGGGCGCTGCAGTAGCCAAATGGGTGTGTGAAAAGGATTTGCCAACTCATAGTAAGTAGGTTTAGCATCAGGAAAATACCTCTAATAGTACATTTTATTCCATGAATACAATACTTTCCATCTTGGTCACAGGCAAAAGTGACACGTTTACAGAAATAGGATATGGAATAAATTATTCTGTTAGCATTTTCTCATAACTTTCCAAAAATGTTTTTCCTATCTGCTTTTTTTTATGGGTGGGTGTGACAACTTTTCATTCGCTGTCGGTAATTACGTAGTTCATGCACTTTTTCCGGTCCCATATTAAAGAAAATATTGTAAATTAAATTATCTTCATAGGATATTGGTGCTACAAGACTATCAAAAGCCACCTGGTGAATAATGTCATTATACTTTTTATTGCATGTTCGTTGAAAGTAATTTCACAAGTAGTATTTTTAGGTCCTTCCATTTCTTTTTAAGGGCAAAATAATGAATGGCTTGATCTGGTAGGAAATATCTGGACATTTTTTAAACTTTTTACTATGAGAGAGACTCGCACAGCACTAGAAAAACTTACAAGGCATGCAAAACCTCTTCTTATAGATTTGCAGAGCACTACATAACTTATTGCCGGGAAAACATGGAGAACATTGTGCAACCGAACACAACTATAGTAAGTATACCTCCTTTGGTACCAGTAAGACATGAGAAGCACTAGATAACTAACTAGGCCCAGATCAACAAAGCTCTAGTAAGTGACTTAACGTTATGTTACTCTAAGTTAACTTTACGGTAAGCCTAAGGGTTCATCTTCAGAGGAGTATAGCGTTAAAATTAAGCCATTTTTTTCCCCGTAGAGATCATTGTGTTAAATATAAAGGCTGTTATAAATAACGATGTGAAAATGAAGCCGGCTTCTAATATTGCATATCTACAAAAGTGTGATACGGTAAACATGTGCACTTAATGCTGCGTTAGTTAGGACATACTGTACCCAAACTTGATGCTACTCGCATCCAAACACGGAGATAGGGTGTGAATGGTTGTAATGTCACAATTAAGCATGCGTTAACTAACATACAATTATTTTCAGCGTTGTTTCACTCTCCTGTCCTCTCCTCTCTTTCACAACTTGAGTTAAATGCCTAATTTCAGGGTCTGGATCGGAGTAACGCCATACCCAATGCCACGTTATTTACAGACAACAGGACGATATGCTACAATAACGTGACATTAAAGCCTGTGCTAATGAGATGTACAATGGACATTGTTTTTTCATATAATTAGCTTTGAGGATATGCGTTAACCTCAGTAAACATAACGCCCATTCTCGTCACGGTATGAGTTCTGATTTAACTAAGCTTTGTGGATCTAGCACTTAAACAGACCTGTCTGCAACTGTTAAGGGCCAATTTCTAAAAAGCCCAATCATAACGGGTTGTAGGAGTTTGAATGTGTGCCTGAGGCTAGGTCCCCGGTGCCTGATGCAGCGCACACCGCAGGGACAAGAACCGCCCCTCCATGGGGTCGGACCCGCTTGCTGCCTTGGCTGCCACTTTACATGACCAGATTTTTCTGAAGACAGTAAAACTGTCTTCAGAACTGGCAACGGAGCGCTGGCCACATCCCTGGAGGTTCAGCCAATGAGGGTGAACCTGCCGGGTGATGTCATGACCGCACCACCCACCACGCCCCCCTTCTTTCTCCCTGCATGTCTGCACAGGCCGGGGATCACAGCTGCATGCACCGCAAGCCTGGCAGGCGCGCGTGCAGCACCGACACTGGGGCCTTGACCTTACACTAGCTATGAGGGTAGTGAGAGAATATATTAGTTAATCTCTTCTGGTTGTATTGTATTGTATGTCTTTATTTATATAGCGCCATTAGTGTACATAGCGCTTCACAGTAGTAATACATGTGGTAATCAAATAAATAACAGATAATATAAATAACAGATCATGGGAATAAGTGCTTTAGACATAAAAGTAACATTTCGGAAGAGGAGTCCCTGCCCCGAGGAGCTTACAGTCTAATTGGTAGGTAGGGAGAACGTACAGAGACAGTAGGAGGGAGTTCTGGTAAGTGCGTCTGCAGGGGGCCAAGCTTTATGTATCATGTGTTTAGAATATCCACACTGCTATTCATATGCTTCTTTAAGCAAGTGTGCCTTAAGGTGGGTCTTAAAGGTGGATAGAGAGGGTGCTAGTCGGGTACTGAGGGGAAGGGCATTCCAGAGGTGTGGGGCAGTCAGTGAAAAAGGTTTAAGGCGGGAGAGGGCTTTAGATACAAAGGGGGTAGAAAGAAGACATCCTTGAGAAGAACGCAAGAGTCTGGATGGTGCATACCGAGAAATTAGGGATGAGATGTAAGGAGGGGCAGAAGAATGTAAAGCTTTAAAAGTGAGGAGAAGAATGGAGTGTGAGATGCGGGATTTGATCGGAAGCCAGGAGAGGGATTTCATGAGGGGAGATGCTGAGACAGATCTAGGAAAGAGTAGAGTGATTCTGGCAGCAGCATTTAGGATAGATTGTAGGGGAGACAGGTGAGAGGCAGGAAGGCCGGACAGCAGGAGGTTACAGTAATCAAGACGGGAGAGAATGAGGGCCTGAGTCAGAGTTTTAGCAGTCGAACAACAGAGGAAAGGGCGTATCTTAGTTATATTGCGGAGGAAAAAGCGACAAGTTTTAGAAATGTTTTGAATGTGAGGGGCGAATGTGAGAGAGGAGTCGAACGTGACCCCTAGGCAGCATGCTTGGGCTACTGGGTGAATGATTGTAGTTCCAACAGTAATGTGGAAGGAGGTAGTAGGGCCAGGTTTGGGAGGAAGTATGAGGAGCTCTGTTTTAGCCATGTTGAGTTTAAGGCGTCGGAGGGCCATCCAGGATGATATAGCAGAGAGACATTCAGAAACTTTGGTTTGTACAGCAGGTGTAAGGTCAGGTGTTGAAAAGTATATTTGTGTGTCATCGGCATAGAGGTGATAATTAAACCCAAAAGATGTTATTAGGTCACCTAGAGAGAGTGTGTACAGAGAAAAGAGAAGAGGTCCCAGGACAGAGCCCTGGGGTACCCCCACAGAGAGATCAATAGAGGAGGAGGAGGTGTTAGCAGAAGAGACACTAAAAGTACGATGGGAGAGGTAGGAGAAGATCCAGGATAGAGCTTTGTTCCGAATACCTAGAGTATGGAGAATGTGGAGGAGAAGAGGGTGGTCCACGGTGTCAAATGCTGCAGAGAGGTCGAGTAATATGAGCAGAGTGTAATGACCTCTGTCTTTGGCAGCATGGAGGTCGTCAGTTATTTTAGTGAGGGCTGTTTCGGTGGAGTGAGCAGTGCGGAAGCCAGATTGTAGAGGGTCTAGGAGAAAATAGGTGTTGAGAAAATGGAGCAAGCGAGAGAATACAAGACGTTCAAGTAGTTTAGAGGCAAAAGGCAGGAGGGAGACAGGTCGATAGTTAGAAAGACAGGTAGGGTCAAGCTTGCTGTTTTTGAGTAATGGTATGACTGTTGCATGTTTGAAGGAGGATGGAAAGGTTCCAGAGCAGAGGGAGGAGTTAAAAATGTGTGTAAGCGTAGGGATTATAGTAGGAGCTAGAGGTTTTAGGAGATGGGAGGGAATGGGGTCAAGAGGGCAAGTGGTAGAGGGAGAAGAGGAGATCAACAGCGACACATCCTCCTCTGAGACAGTGGAAAAAGACTCAAGGAAGGCAGGAGGAGAGTTAGGAAGAGGTGTAGGATGGGGGGAAGAAACAGAGGGGATGTTCTGCCGTATGGATTCCACCTTTTCCTTGGTTGAACTAGCTGTACTGAAACACTCCCACGGCCCAAGTAAAAACTTGAAACTAAGCATTCATAAGCAGAGGAAAATATTACTCTTCCAAATGAGACTACTGAAGTTCTGTACACTCACCTTCTGCAGCATTGCACACGTTGGCATAAAGATCGAGTATCTTTTTCCTCCGACTGTGAATCTGAGAGGAAGGGAAGAAGATAATATTACAAACAGGAATTAATGAAAGCACCAAATGTCAGAAATATACACCATAGAAAACATAAAATGTTGCCTTTAAACAGATGTAGTTTGCTCAAGTTAGCCTGAAACATGAAGTATATGTATATATGTGTGTGCGTATGTATGTATGTATGTATATTTCAGTTACTGAAAAGCCACCATTGCTAAAGCCCTCTCCCGCCTTAAACCTTTCTCACTTACTGCCCCTCACCTCTGGAATGCCCTTCCCCTCAATATCCGACTAGCACCCTCTCTATCCACCTTTAAGATCTATCTTAAAACATACCTCCTTAACGAAGCATATGGGTAGCTCCGTGGCTTATAATATACACTTCATACATTGATCTGGGCCTCTTGCAGAGGCACTTACCAGAACACCCTCCTACTGTCTCTGTATGATCTTCCTACCAACCACTTAGATTGTAAGCTCTTCGGGACAGGGCCTCCTTTTCCTAATGTTACTTGTATGTCTGAAGCGCTTCTTCCCATTATCGGTTATTTGTATTATTTTATATTTGATATTATTATGTCACGTGTATTATTGCTGTGAAGCGCTATATACATTAATGGCGCTATATAAATAAAGACATACGTACACACAAAGGCTACCGAGACGTCGTAGCAAGAAGTGCCTCAGTAGCTGGGATTTCATTAAAAACATATTACAGTAGACAGTTACAAAGCATCTGTATGCAATGGAAACAGAACTCCGTAATTATGTAGGAGTTCTAAACAAACCATTATGGTCTGTAGATGCAAAGAACTGTATTACCATCAAACATGTGCCACTCTCTCCCTTCAGGACCACAACTTTATTAGCATACAGAAGTCATTTCTCCAAAGTATTTAAAACAGCGCATGAGAACTGTATGGGTAGGAACATTAGTTGCTACTAGAGCAATTTAGTGTTTTCGTTTTCAAAAACATGTTGGAAAAAATAAATACTTTTGTTTAGATATTAGGCAATGGAGAAAGCATTAAAAACAGTTTTAGGGCCAGCTTCTAACCAATAGCCACTGGCTTCGTTTACATGCAAGATTAATTACTGATGCCATTTCAAAGGCTCAAGACAAATAACTAATTGTTACAATAAGAATTTACTTTGCTTAGGAAAACAAAAAAGGTATCTATGCAGGTTTTTTTTTTTGTCGGTGGTAAAGATTTGGGTAATCTCCAACAGTGATGTATCAACAAAAGGAATTGTTCTCTCCTGGATATTCTATGCACAAACTCTCCAAGTTCAATTATGATAAATGGTATGGTATTTCACTATGTTGTGGTTGAGAGGTTCCTGGCCAAACAGAGATAGTTATAGAGCCAACAATGCAATAGCTAAAGGCGTGCACAAGGGATCCAGATGATTTAAGGGGTCTCCTGAGGAATGGCATACAGATTTGGAGATTGTCAATTTTCAAACGGTTACTTTTAAACTAATGATCTACACGTTTACAGAATAGTGGCACATGCTCTATCTCCTAACATTGCAAGTGGATGTGCCACTGTATGGAATCCCTGGAAACTCAGGGAGTATGGCCGACACGCAAGTGAGTAAGACATTCTCTTGTCAACCACCGCTGGCCCCACTCTTCCGGTTTAAAAGGACAAGGGAGTTTATTATGTGTTTTGAAAATGAATTCTTCTTCATTGTGCAACAAAGTAAGATGTCAGTCAGCAGCCTGTTTTTCCTGATCTGCTTCTCTCTCCACATGTATTTTTTTATTTTAAGATCTTGATGTTACACTTGAAATGTGAATCCACTGACCATTGTTGAGAGCTAATTGATACTTTGCTAAAATTTTAAGTAGGGACACTTTTGCAGGTATAGAAAAGTTCAGCCTCCATTACATGTGTTTGCAGAAGCCGCGTAAGCTTTGATTAAAAATGTAACTGGCATTGGCTTGCAAAGGGCTTATTGTGTGATAAGTGTGATAAATGTGTGCCATATAAAACAACAACAACAACAACAGAAGATGATGTGATGTCACTGAGAGGAAAAGTGGTTGAATTATTAGCAGGCACTCAAAATTTATTCCAAATAATATGTTTATTGCGTTGCATCTTTTAGCGTTAGGTCTGAAACGCGTAGGCCTGCAGCCCCAGCACTATATGGGCTGTTCTATAGTGCGCGGGCGTGCGCACGGTGCCATGCATACACGTGGAGCGCACGTTTAGTTTAGATATTGCAGGCGGTGATGCGGGTGGCTAGGGGCGTGACTATGACATCACAGCGTTAGGACGCGCTCTGATTGGCCTGTGGCTTGGCAGCAGCGCGAAAATATAATTTTCATTATACTTTCTCCTGTCTGCTGCGCACACCGCTCACGGCCGTGCGCGCGCGTCCCATCTATACAAACGGATGCCAAACACAGCCAACTATGATTGACGCGCGCGCACGGTGGAGGAATCGCGAGCACTATAGAACAAGCCTAAGATGTAACTCAATAAAAAGATTATTTGGAAAACATTTTGAGTTCCTGCTAATACTTCAACCACCTTGCTTATCCTGAAAGTTTGGGAACTCTTTCCAAGAAACTCCCCCATCAGTGATTATGCGCATTAAAAGGAATACAATGCCATATCAATGTTTTAAAGAAGCTTTTGTCTTACAGTGTTTTTCGAGGGCTAAAACCCCAACCCAACTATTCTTGTCACTGACTAGTATCAATGAAACCATAATTCTAACATAGCAAGTCAGACTTATGGTGCAGCTCTTGAAGCCACGCCGGCCGGGTGTTCTGGGGACAAAAAAAGAGAATAATGAAGCACACAGAGTAACTGGTCCTCTTACCCCTGTTAGTTTGTTGTTTGTGGTTGATTTGTCCCTTGCCAAATGCACTAAAGATAAGAGGCAGAGTTCTGCTGACCCTTGTTTGTCAATAGCTGCCTCCTCATCACTGTCCATGCTACGACTTAGAAGACGCTCATTCTCTGAAGAGGCATCGTTTTCACTGAAAAAAGAAAAAAAAAATTCGATGATACCACGATTAAATAGGATATTTAAGGATGCAAAAACTTATTTTTTTTTAAATTTGTAATCACTAGATATCCTTCTTAGACTTATCATCCAGCTGCAGCTTTCTATCTGATAGGTAAAAGCTATTTTGTAGACTGTGATACCTTCTAAATGGAACAAGTTATCAGTGCATTAAAGCAGGGATGCTCAATTCGAGTCCTCAAGCCCCTCCAACAGGTCAGGTTTTCAAGATATCCCAGCTTCAGCACACGTGGCTCAATCAGAGGCTCAGTCAAAGACTCAGTCAAAGATTGAGCCACCTTTGCGGAAGCAGGGACTGATTGAGCCACCTATGCTGAAGCCGGGTCTGATTGAGCCACCTGTGCTGAAGCTGAGATATCTTGAAAACCTGACCTGTTGGAGGGGCTTGAGGGCTGGTGTTGAGCCCCCCTGCATTAAAGTATTCACATTCTCAGACTGCCTTCAATTGTGTTTGGTGTCTTCTCCAGATATGCTACAGTATACTACTTCTATAAACATTGGGCCCTTGGTATCACCTCTGGCAGTATACTTGTGGTTGCTTCATTAAAAATAGATCTCCTACAACTTTTCACACCAACTGAAATGTGGAAAACACCTCACATTGGCATTAGGAATAGAGCTTTTCTAGAGCAGTTTTTTTAAATTAAATACTATGGTTCTTATGTTTCTGTAACACTACAGATAGAGTGAAAATGTAATTAAAACGTTGCCACTCCATTGTGAAGCCCATAGACGCTTTGCACAGTGATCTTTAATCTCCTTGTGTAACTTTATATATGATCTATTTTTTGTCTTTCTCTACCATCGCATAATATACATTACTTACTTTTTTTCAGTCTTAGTCTGGGCTTCTGACAGTTTTTCAAATTCATCTTTTTCAGAGAAGATGACAACATTTTCTGCTGTGAAACAATGTAAAGTTTAGTGCAAAATTATTTTAAATGGAGCCATAATTTTGTTCCCCACTTTTCTAACTGTAAGCAGTTTTTCATATCATAATTATTGTGCACTTAATTTTCTCAAAATGAAAAAATACAAATAGGTCCTATTAATTACGGAATAATACTGCACACGATAATACATGGCTCTAAAACTGAAACATTTAGAAAGACTGAGCTAGTACTGTACCTACCCAGGGCAAGTAATTGGCACCAGAGGCACAGAGGCATTACATTTTTTTTCTAATAGGAAACAAATACTTTAACTTTAATTAGCACTTTTATAGTTTGCAATATATAATCTGAACGAACCTAAATCAGTAGTTCCTATTTATTTTGCCTTGCCTCTTGGGCTCCGTCTTCTGTAATCAGTGCACAAAGAAAAATAGCCAAGAATTGGAGGCAAGGAATCCTAAAATCATATTTAAAAGATTATTGATCTCACCTAATGGAATAGGTTGGTTGGGTTATTGATGCAGGAAAACTACCATTCTTATCTGTCACTCTTTCTTACCCCTTCTATTTGTCACTCGCAGAAACGGTAAAGGTTTTAGGAGAGGGAGTAAAGTACTTTTTAATTTATATACTGTACCTCCCACAACACTCATCACGAGGAAAGATACCGGTGAACACACCGGAGATACCTGGGAATTAAGCTAATATTAATATGCTAAATATATGCAAATGATTGAAATCAGGATTTCTCCCAGGTATCTCAGGTGTACTCACAGGTATCTCTCCAATATAGAGGTATAGAGGGAGAGTTGTGGGAGGTCCGCAGGTCGGATAATATGGTTAGTCCTCTGTGGAAATTATGTGAAGTATCTTCCTTATGCTGGAGACCCAAAACACCCAATATTTAGCATGTTTGTAGATGGGTGGTATCACTTTAATGAATGTCAGTCTTGCATTCCCCCCGACCCCACACTCGGAACAATAAGACCCCATATTGGCCAGTGCTAACCTGGGACTTCCTTTTTCTCTTCCTGTTGGTTGACCTGGGCTTCCACGTTCTTTGCAGAGTGACTAGTGCAGCATGCTGAAAGGTATAGAAAAAGATACACAATGAAAATGTCACTTTGGTCCTGTCCTTCACCTGCTACCTCTGTTTTTGCTTGTTTTTGTTGCCTTATTTTGTACAGGTTTCATACACCAGAGAGAGGACACTTAAAGTATGATAAATTGGAGCATTTTTATGGCCAGGTGGTATCAGCATCTTTAGACCCTGTAACCACTGACTTATCACCTTCATCGCAGTCTTACTGTTTTTAAACAGTAGAGTTGTTCAAAGAATCGAAGAAGGTACAGGACTTTGGGAAGAGTGTGTCTCGGATGGTTGCAGTCTCAGAGTAAAGCGAGGGATATAACCAAACAACCCTCTGCTCAGTGTGTATGTGGGTTCACTTTTGAACCAGTAAGATGGCTATTAAAATGTAATAAAAACTAGAATCTCGTGAAACGTCAAAGGCTTGAGCCTTAATCTTGATAAAAGTGTAAGGCTAGGGGAAAATAGCTCCTTTGATCAATATGGCTTATGTACAGGTGGGTGGGTAACTGTTGGTGATCACTGAACTACAGTGTGTCCTGCCTGTACTCCAGATCTCATGAAAAGACATACAGGTTAGAATTACCTTGTGCAGAAGGTTTGGTCTTCACAATGTAGAACATGATGATCAGGACAATAGCAATGGCCATGATAAATATTGTAGACATTGCAATTATTAGAGCAGTGGCAAGGTGTCCTTGTCCAGGGGCATCTGCTGGAAGGATGGAAAACGTGTTAGGCAGAATCTCACTGGCCATTGTTTCAAATTATAATCTATTGTATCACACAAAAATACCACATTAGACTTTATTCATGGTAATGGATATCTGGTGAATAATATGCTTAAGTCAATGGACCAAAGTTCAGAAAAACAGTCAACCAAAGCATTATATTAAAAAACTAAAAATCTACACGCAATACAATGAATCAAGATAATACTGTTAGATGCAACCTGAATAAGGCACGTTATATAGTGTCGGGTGCGTGCTACGCCGTGCGCACGCGGATTTTTAGTTGGCTGACGTCAGTCAGCCTTTCTATAGAAGGGCCGCGCGCGCGCACGGCAGGGAGAGGGGAGCCGACAGACAGCGGCGAAGATGAAGAAATTCATCTTTTCGCGCCGCTGCCTGCGCTGAAATGTATGTATATGTGTATTTGTGTGTGTATGTATGCATGTTTGCGTGTGTGTGTGTGTGTGTGTGTGTGTGTGTGTGTGTGTGTGTGTGTGTGTGTGTGTGTGTGTGTGTGTGTGTGTGTGTGTGTGTGTGTGTGTGTGTGTGTGTGTGTGTGTGTGAATGATTGCAGAAGTTAAAAAAAAAATATTTATTAAAGTTTTTTTTTTCTTTAAAAAAATCTATCTAGGACTTACATTCACTCACACAACCCATGCTCACACACACATATATACACACATATACTCACACATATACTCACACATATACACACACATGCACACACATATACTCACACATACATACACACACATACATCACCTGCAGCTCCCGGCACTATATACAGGAAAAGCATGCGGCACGCATAGGAACACGCGGCCGCACGGCTGCATCCTGTATATAACAGCCCTAATTCTAGATCCTCTCTTCAGGTAGAAGTGACCTATTATCTAGAAAGAACAGCTGTGCACTATAGCAATGTGTTCATTGTTAGATAACATGGTGTATTTTGCTAGCTCATTAGCATTATCACGAAAACTCATAGCACACAAGGGAATTCAAAGATACCAGCAGTATTCTGTAAGCTCTTATAACTTTCCCTTTTAAAGAGAATATTACTGATAATAGTAATTGGTAATAGTAATTCTTTTCATGCTTATCAGTTGTCAAATCTTGCCAATGGGAAATTACGTTTCATAAAGATATTCAGTTGAATAATTAACTAAAAGAATTTCCTTGGGAAACAAAACATCTGCAACATCTGGTTATCAACATATTTACAAGATTATTTTTTGTATGTGAAACCATGCTGCTAACCTACATATTTACAAAATGAATAGGAACTTCACTTTTTGTATACTTTTCAAGAGTAGAAGCACTGCATCACGTAGGAATGAAAATGATGAATTCAAGCAGCACAATCCTCAATTAGTTATACACTTAAAGGTAATTAGTTACTGCCAATGAGTGTGTTCACGGCTCACCTTTGTGTGCATGCTGCAAAGGAGACATGGTACTGGAACCTGTGGTACTCGTGGAACTGCCAGAGAGAACGCCTAAAGATCCCACACCTACAATGCAAAAATACATTGTGATGGTCAGTGTTGTATATGCAGGAAAAAAACCGTTAGAACCTATGCAGATCATGTTTATTTTATTACTAAACTAGCAACAAATAATGCAGATATAAAGAAATGTGGTAGAAAAGGCACGTATGTATGTCTTTATTTACATAGCGCCAATTATGTACATAGCGCTTCACAGCAGTAATACACGTGACAATCTTATAAATAACAAATAATACAAATAACACATAAAGGGGAGAACTGCTTCAGACATAAAAATACCATTTAGTAAAAGGAGTCCCTGCTCCGAAGAGCTTACAATCCTACTCCTCGTCTGTATCCTAGCCCCTTTCATTATCGCTATATGGAGTTTGTTGTTGATCCCCTATAAAGCTCCCGGAACACAGTTACCGAGTTCCCCTACCAATATAGTTCTGGTCATTGTACGCAAAGAAAGAGTAAGGCCAGATCCATAGTAGGCGCGTGCGCGAGACCAGGAGAGTGACGTCACTCGCGCCTGTACTTGAGGAGATCCGTGTCCTCCAGGGTTCCGGGATGTGGTGAGGGTGTGCCCGCGACATTACCCTGATTGGCTGTATCGCACCCAGCCACCGCACGGCAACTAGTTTGTTTTTACCACGCATCGGCCGTCTGGGCGCTCACGTGCACGCGCGATCTATGCACATGCGCAAAAGCCTCCATTTGTTTGTATTTGGTGTGAGCGACGTCGGATCAACTATGGACGCAGTCTCAGAGGACACTATACACAGTTCAATTAGAAGGAACCCTCTGGCTGGAAGAGGCATTGCAATGCAATGTATTGCAAGCTGCTTCGGCAAGCAGGGGGTTAATGGTCATTATATGCAATACATCAATCAGATAATATAGATCCATTCTCAGGTAAGCATAGATTCTAGTGCGATCAATAGCTGCTATTTAAAATCTACACTTCATTTTGTGGGAACAAAAATAGATGGGATAGGAATAAAACATGTTCACCTTATATTTACCCACTAGACGCTTTGTTGACTTCCTTCCCATATATTTGGGTGTTAGCAGCAGTATATCTTGGTAAGAAGCCAAACAAACCAAGGCTGCTGTTATGGGACTGCTACAGTAATAAGTAATTAGTATGTGTCATCTAAATACATGGTATCAGTTCAACACTTGCCGCAGTCGTAGCATTAAAGCACAATGAGGTCAAAGGTGAGTGCTGCTTAGCACACCAATCGTAACAAAATCTTAAAAGGAACCGTAAGTACGGTATCGTTTTTGTAAAATTACAATTACAATAGAGGTTTTATACCATTTTAATACCTATAGTATAGAGAGAGCAAGGTCATTTTATATTTATTATATATATTTTAGCTTAATAATAATAGCATGTTCTTGTATAGCGCTGCTAGTTTTTATGTAGCGCTTTACAGAGATATTTTGCAGGCACAGGTCCCTGCCCCGTGGAGCTTACAATCTATGTTTTTGGTGCCTGAGTCACAGGGAGATAAAGTGACTCGCCCAAGGTCACAAGGAGCCGACACTGGGAATTGAACCAGGTTCCGCTGCTTCAAACTCTCAGTGCCAGTCAGTGTCGTTACTCACTGAGCCACTCCTTCTCCCGCTTAGTTTTCTTTTAGATTTTTGACATCGAGTTTTCTTCAGGTTTTACGAATGTCTAGTTCAGATAATATCAGCGAGTGGAGAACCTGTTAGAGAGCCAGCCCCTGGAGGAAAGCCTCTTTGGTGTTGCGGAATATACATAAAATAAAATGGGGAACTTGAGCAGAAAGAAAAACTGCTCCCATGTTTTGACCGTTTTATGATGGACAATAACACAAACTGAGCTTCCAGTTTGTTTGATAATTTCATGTAAAATGTTTAAAAATCTATCTCCCATTTAGTTTAAAAAAAGAATACCTTAGTATCATCTTTATTATTGTTATCCAGATCCATTCAGTCCTAATCTAATTTTTGTATCCTGTTATACAGTTTATCATCCAGAAAACAGCAGCAGCCGATTCCTCTACTTACATAATGAATTACGTAGGAATAGTCTTTAGTTCAGTTGCCATAGTGCAGAGTAAACGAGTACTTCAGTATTAGGTGATAACTTTTTTATTTGGAATAACAGTTGATATTATAAGACAAGCTTTGGAGAGTTCTCTCTCTTCCTCTTCCCCTTTGCCATGAATTCTCCACATCATCTGCTATAGATTGTTATCTTGGATTTTACATCTGTGTTAAACTCATGGAATGTGTGTAAATTGGTATTGCTGCCCTCAGGAAGAAAGTCGAACTTTGGAAAGCTTGTCCAAATAAAAAAGGTATCATCTAGTACTGAAGTACCCATTAACTCTGCACTATCTATTTTATATACAAATTAATCGCTCTGTGGGCTTGTATTCTCCCTCTTTTACAGTGGGGAAAACAAAAACAAAGTATGTGTGTGAGATACGCAAAACATTGTCAGTTCCAATGAACCATTTGGACAAGCCACGTATCAGTGTATATGAGCATAAAGTATTACACCAACATGTTTTTATAATGGTGTTAACCTTCAAGGACTAAAACCTGTAAAATATTAGGGTTATGGACCAAAAAATTGCATTTTAATAAATAAAAGTACAGACTCTTATCAGTGTCAATCTGGCTTTCGCCCCAAACACTCCACCGTAACTACCCTCCTAAAAGTTTGCAATGAGATCCAGTGTGGAATGGAACTGGGACAACTTACGAATGTAATATTCCTAGATTTTACAAAGGCTTTTCATACTGTTGATCATGTTATCTTGCTATAAAAAAAAATCAGTGCTCTGGAATAGGGAATCATGCGTTAAACTGGTTTCATTCCTACCTAACAGGTAGATCCCAACATGTATCTATCTCAGGCACTAACTTCAACCCCTTGGAGATCACCTGCGGTGTCCCGCAAGGCTCTGTTCTGGGGCCCCTACTCTTCTTAGTCTTCATTAATGATCTTCCTACAGCTCGTAAGGGAGCTTCATACACATGTATGCAGTGACACAATCCTATATGCACATAGCCCTATCCTCTCCGACCTTGAACACGTACTACAAGCTGATTTTTTGAGACTTGAGAATTTGATTTCCCAAAACAAACTGTTTTTAAACACTGACGAGACTGTAACAATGGTATTTGGGACCAAGGCTACATTTCTAAAGCTACCAATGACGAAGCTTCAGATCAGAACCAGCTGTAATACCATCCAAACCCCAGTAACTAGTTTTAAATACCTGGGCATATGGTTTGACTCCCATTTAACATTTGGGTTGCACATTGATAACCTGACATCCAATACCTATGACAAACTAGGTGTACTTTACAGGAACAAATCCTCCCTAAGTCTGCTGGCCAGAAAGCATATCGCACAGCAGATGCCAATGCCAATTATCGACTATGGGGACATAGTATATGGCACAGCACCCCAAACCCACCTTAGCAAACTGACACCCTCTACAATTAAATATGCAGCTTTGTCCTCCAATGTAACTGTAACACACATCACTGCTAAATGCTCAAAGAACTAGATTGGTCATCACTCGAGTCTAGGTGCAAAGTTCATCTCTCCTGTCTTGCCTTCAAATACTTCTTGGGCAAGCTACCATCTATCTGAACAAGCTCCTCACCACTACCACAATCAGCACGTATCACCTAAGATCTGTCCCCAAATGATTTTTCGCAGTCCCAAGGTCCGTGGCCGCACCTCCTTCTCTTACCGAGCACCTCACACCTGGAACAATCTACCTGAGACTCTCAAAACCACCACCAGTCTAAGTTCTTTAAAAACTAAAGCGGTCTCACATTTTAATCTGGTCTTTAACTATTTCATATGCCTAAAAGATAGAATACGTAAACTTGTCATGCAATGTCTTTATACAAAATGTATAACCCTGTTAACTTAATGTAACCATGTATTTGTCTTCATAGCTTTGTGCCCAGGACATACTTGAAAACGAGAGGTAACTCTCAATGTACACCTTCCTGGAAAAACATTTTATATAACTATAATAAACAGTGAGACTCTATTGAAGACCACTTATTTTAAAATATGTAAGAACTGCTTTGGATTCAGGTACCTTTTTCAAGACAAAAGTATAAAAAAAATATAAATTTCTAAACAGAATCTCATATAGTAGCCTTAAGAAATAAAGATAATAGGTGTGTATAATGTACAGTCCAGGTAGCATAAGCTGCCGTGAATAGTTCTCTTTGTAGATATTTCATGCAGCACTGATAAGGGAGAGTCTATTTCTTCATGAATAATTGTCTAATATTGCACTGAACATGAGTATTCTTCCTAAACATAATCCTGTGTTTTAACCACAAGGCTTCTCACCACCTCCACAAAATATGTTTATTTAGGTGAATATATAGCTTGTTTAAACAAAAACGCAGCTGCACAATTTCTCAATAAAGACATTTTATGCAAAGCTAAATACAGTCTCATAAAAACTCGGAGTCTTAGTGGAAAATCATATTCCACCTTCTAAACCAGGTCATAAAATATAAAGACCTCCTGGCATGCAGCCCTGTGAGTGATTACAAATACCCACCAATCAATATTGCTTTATTGCTTTTAAAGCCCAAAAGTTCTTGTGACATAATCTTGCTGGTCTTTAGACCGTTTTATTCATTTCTGACCTACAATTGCTTCAAAGCAAGTTACCCCTTAATAGTTTTAGCAAACGGGTAACCCTTTGGGTGCTGAAAGTCCGCTTCCGGGATCGCTACCTCCCCTGCCCCCCCAACGTTGTGAATGGAAGTGGAGGGTGCTCCACTCCTGTTCTGATTGCAATCCCTGCTCCGATGAAGAAAACGAGCATCTACAGTGCGACATACCGATAATGTCTTCACAAGAATCCCTGGCTCGCCACCGCTCATTATGAACAGGGCACATCACTAGGGCAGCCAAAGGGTTAAGTTCAGGGCTTTTTTGGTGACGGTATGTGCAAGTACAGTGTGCCGGCTCCTTTTTCTCTTACCCTCTCCTCCTGCTCTCACCTCCGGCATCTTGTCTTTGTGATACGCGTCACCATGGCAAAACGGTGTCGCATTGCTATGATATCACAATAAGGTGACTTCGCCGGAAGAGATGAGGCGCAGGAGAAGGTAAGAGGCCCCGTGCTTTCCCTGGGTACCGGCACCTATTTCCTTACAAAAAAAGCACTAGTTAAGTGCATGGCAAAACATTATACAAATATATGTAAATGCAATACAGGCATCAGAATAAATGACTCCCGGCTGCAGAACTTGGGCAGAAGGAGGTTCTCCCCCCCACCCACCCTTTTTTTGTTGTTGTGTCTTTTGGTTGTTGTTTGTTTACAAACAGATAACATGTGACAATTTTGATAAGAATATTTTTATTCCACATTTGACATTTCTGAATATGCAATGTTTTATTTGAAATAAAAAAAATTCAATAAAAATTTGAAGTTGAAAAAAAAAAAAAGAAGAGGTGCAAAAATAACACCAGATTTATTTTTTACGTATCATATTGAAAGTAGAGTATAAATGTAAGAACATGCGAGGGAAAGTTTGTTTTTTTCGCATTGCTCTGTTTCCTGCTTGCATTTCTTTTAAACATAACAGAGTTTTCTACATGATACAAATTGTTAGCCAGAAAAGCTGAGTGCATGCCAGACTTGGTGCATTTTTTGCTGCAAAAGGAGATAAAAAAAAGTCACGCACAGTTTGAAACATTTAATTATAGTCTTTGCACCATGTAGCTCCTTCTACTGACACTCCCTAAATCACAAGCTGGTGCACATGGAACAGTACTTAGGCAAGACCTAGATACATTGATGTAAAAAGTTGAACGGTGAAAATTACGCAATAAAACAATTTGCCCTGATAGATTACAATGACGGAAGATATTTCAAAGTTCTGTGATCCGGCATGATCAAAAATCCAGATTTTTCAAATACAATAGCGTACAATCTCAAATTAAAATGTGGCATCAGGATGTAAGAGTAAAAAAAAGGAACTTTAGGAGTACAAATATTTTGAGACAGACAATAGCTTAGAGCAAGGGTGCACGCAAACTTTTCTCCCTGCGCCCCCCTGCATGCTCCCCCTCAACCACCTTAAGTCCGGGGTCAAATGACGCTGTGGGCCATGTGACTTCACATTTCCATGGTAGCGTGATGTCATGTGACCCCGCGGGATCATTTGACACCGCATTGCCATGACGACGTGTAGCTGCAAGTCAAGGTAAGGGAATTTACAGAGTCCTCAGGTGGTCCGCCGGCATTTCATTTAAATGCCTTGGGGAAGAGCGCGGGACCTCTGTAACCCCGGCGCACCCCCAGTTTGCGCACCCCTGGTTTAGAGTATTCATTTAGGTGCCGTACCTGATAAGACCAAGTAAACCAATGGCACAGATCTGTGTTAATCATTAGTTAATTTAATGTAGGTGATTGACATGTTTTTAAAGTAAATCAGTAAATTACAAGTATTTTTATTCATTATTTAACTTTTTGTGTATTATTGGTGATCCCATATCTTGGAGGGTTTTTACGAACCCCTGCTTTTGTGCAATATAATTCAAACAACATGAGACAAGCGGCTAACAATGCCTAAAACGTACACTTTAAGGGGCGCTGCATCTTTTTAAGGACACAGTGATGAAAATGTTATTTTTTCGCCTACTACAGTATATAGTTCTGCCCTTTTTTAGTAAGCCAGCTACAGTAGCCCCTGCATCATTTCAGCTCGCTGTCCATTAACCAGTTATGTAGAATGATAAGAGTGCAGCACTCTGCTCTAAGAAGGTTATATGGTGAGCAATGCCAAGGCCCAGTGAGAAATCTAAAGATGCCGACCAAATATTTCAGGGCACAGCAGGCCACTAATATCTCCTTGCCATGCATTGCTTTTCATTTTCAGACACAGTGGAAGTGATGTTTTGTCTGCTTCTCATCTTACCAACGTGCTTTGACTCGCCTAGCTTTTAGCAGGCTGTACCGTCCACCCCACCAGTTTTTCAAGTGAGTTCAAGCACGCATTAACTGTGCACTATCTATTCTTGCTGTTTGATCTTCCTGCTGATCTCATGATGTTAGCAAACTATTGGGTTTATTACAGCAGGATCACATTGCAAAGCACCTTCTGTATACAACATGGATCTCATTTCTAAATTCTTCTGCAGTGTGACCATATAGTAACCATAAAAAATCTGCCTCAAAAAGTTTGCACTTGGGTCAATTTGTGCCAGTGACATATTGTATGAAAGTTGTTAATCTGGCTACTCCTATTTGGGACAGATACATTAGGAGCATGTATTAAAGTCATCTAAACTGGTTTGTTCCAAAAATAGGAAAATGACACCAGTTATAGGTGCAACTTTTGATACATCTCATTATAATATTGTGCTGACTCTCTCCTCAACTAACTCCTCCTGTAACCACTCCCCAAAATGTTCATTGACGCAGTCGAGCAGCATTCAAATTACGCACTTTGCACCTGTTTGTGGATCAATACTTCAGTTTGTGACATTTGATGCACATCCCCAAGATTGTTCACCGACTTTACAAATGCAGATACTTACCTATAACAAGGTAAATAAGATATTACATGCAATTTGTATTTTATGTATCCTTATTAGTGAAAGTATGGTTTTGGTATTTTTGTGTGTGCTTCAGGGTCTATGTATCAAAGCATAAGCGGTGCAAATATGGGGCAAAACGAATGTATCAGATGCATCTGATGCAAGTATAGATACAGTATATGTTCAGGAATTCTCATACTATTTTGCACAGTTCTGACACATTTGAAAATAATCACCATGAAGGAACTGTTGTGATTTCCACATTTTGGAGATTTTAGACAAACAAGGTCATGTAGATATGTATGATGGATGTCCTGTACCATATTCTGCTTATCACCCTTTTGGAGTTATGTATTATTTTGGCAGCCACAAAACTGGGACAAAACCAGAATAGAAACCGCGCAAAGTTTATCAAAGAAAAGGAATCACATTGACAGTGATTGGCGTTTTTCTTTTGATAATTCTGGTTGTGTTATCAGTGGGTTTGTCCCTGTTTTGCAGCTGGGAGTCGTTAGTAAATCATGTATTGTAACCTGTAATGCTACGATAGAAAAGGAGCATTATGGAATATGGGAAGGAAGAGGGAGCCCCAGAAAAGGTAGTGCTGACAAGGTGTGAACAAAAAAGGGCAACAAGACATATGAAAGACCACTTCTGTACAGAAATTAGAAGGAACAGATTGCTTGATGTACGTTTGGAGGCATTTGGCCCATGCTGCGTCTTTCAAATGCCACCATAATATGCTCTGGCATCTGTTGTATGATTGGTCCATAACTTGTGAAAGTCTTTGTATTCATTGTTGGCAGCAAGTGTCATTAAAAAGTAAGGCGCTGTCCAAACCGCACTCACTCATTCTCTGGCAGAATGGCAATGCCCTTAGTATTAGTGAAAGGGTAAATCAATGCTGTAAACCGCCAAAGAAATAAGATAGATAATCAATGTCGTACAGGTCTTTGTGGCGCTTGATGAGTTCTGCATTGGTATGGACATGCATTCATCTCCATATTTCTCCAGCTGAAAAAATCTTTGCAGTGTTGTGCAGGGATCTCTTTGATGCAGAATACATAACATTTGGTGAATGGATGAGATATTGTATTAGAACTTCCATGGCCAAATAGGGATTAACAACAGGCACAGACTCAAGAAATTGCCATGACAATACGTTATGCATTTTTAGTTTACTATAGTACTAAAACTGGTCTTTTCTTCAGATTGAGTACTTCTTAATCACACAAGTGCTGGAGAAACCTACAATATCATGCAAAGCCGTGACAGAATACATTATGGATCAGAACAAGCTGAGGAAGACCAGGCATTCTAAAGTCAAAGTAATGTACACATTAAACCTAATTCCAAACATGTAGGAAACAGCGTTCATTCTTTTTAATAAAAAGGAACTTGCAATATGCTTTACATATGCCTATAGTAGTAACACCACATTAAAGTCCTGTATATTCCCTATTTTACCATCTGCAAGGTATTTAACGATGCAATGCTTCAGCGCACTCACTAAGGCACTGGTGAAAGGACTGTAAAATTGCTAGCTTGTATGTTACCAACATTATTTTGCTCCTCTCTTGGCTACGTGTACACAGATTTCTGAGTGTCTTAATATATCAAGAGTGAGAGAGCCTGAATAAATGCTGGCGTAACTTTTACTTAAAAGTAATTTCATTTGACACCTTTGTTATAATACTATGAAAGAGGCAATCCAAGCAGCACATTGAAAAAAAAAGTTTTAATATATGTAGTGTAGCCGAGCCCCTTACCTCCATGGCGGGTGCGGGAGGGGGAAGACTGCACTAGGGACATTGGAGCTCCGTGGCAAACCCGAAAGACAGGGCGCTGCCATTTTAGGTGCTGCGCATGCGAAGTGTGATGGTCGCGCATGCACAGTTTATGTTTAGTTGCGGTGGCCATCTTAAATGGCTCTGCAAAAGCCGTGCGGGACTACATGTCCCAGAGTCCTTCAGGGTAAGACCCACGTGGGGTAGTTTAGCCAATAGGACTGCAGGAAGGAGAAAAAGGATATTACCAGTGGGCAGAAGCCCGCAAATCAGTCGTGATGGGGATAGCAAGGGAGAAGGTAGTGTCCATGTGCCAGTGGCTCCCGGACTAGGCCAGACATTCCCCTGAAGGTCCCAGTTAAGCCCCGACCCCCCACAGATACAGTATTGTAGGGAAGGCAGCAGGTAGGGACAGTCCCCTATTACTGGGCTAGTATTAGTACGCCGGTGACCGGATGCCACGCGGTGAGCTGCGGCCTGCGGTCTGGGATCAGATCACAGACCCCTTCAGACTTAAAGGAGACACTCCAGCTGGAGCTTCCCCACGAGGCGGATCACCACCGTAACGCAAGAGAGGATTTGGAAGACCTCGCGTCGTGGCCCTGCCAATTCCGTATCTTCACCATACCCTGGTCGTAGCCAGGAAGGTACCCACCGTGCACCATCACAATACAAGGGGGGTAGCGTTACCTCACATTTGGGTGGGCCTGCTCATACAGACATCGGGTAACAGGTGCCCAGGGCACCCTCAGTACTTTGGGGGACTCACTCTTGGTGTTAGATATTTGCATTGGGGTATTGTTATCAGTATTGTCCCTGTATATGAGCGTGTTAGTAAAACGTTGTTATATACCTGTGTTTGTGTGTTTATTACTGTAATAGTCCTAGGTGGAATCATCCCGAGCTGCTGGGATCCCTCATAGGTGGAGGCGCTGCACTAGAGGAGAAAGAGCTCAATCCAGGCTCCTAGTGGCGGAGGCTTTAGGCCTCCTGTGAGCAACAGGTATAGCAGCACGCGTAGTCGCCCGCGTGGTTTCCCTTAGGCATAGGAAAAGGGGGCACACCAGCATTTGATTACCTTTATTGAAAACTGATTACAGTACCTAAGCTGACGATTAATTCATTCTATGTGACCGATCAGCAAAGATTCTGCTTCCCAGGGTTCACTAAATGGCTGCCTTTCGATTTCTATCAATCCTACAGTTAGTGTAACTCAGCAGCTACAATGTATTCTTACTGTATATTACTAAAGTAACTATCTATTGTTACAGTTTGCAGCTCAAACTGCTGATAATATTGCCAACAAATTATCACAAACAGGAAAGTGTTACAAACGCCTTGCACTGCTGGGGAGGTGGCTAAAACCTACTATAGAAATCAAAGGTTGCTCCGTATAGTAAAACTCAATAAAAATGGCATTAGGAGTTGAAGAAAATAAAAAATAAAAACCGCAGTAAGTATTATCTAACACCACAGAACTGATTTATTAATAAAAACTCCTCATGTAGGATATTGCTTGGATTGTTCCTTACAACTCGCAGTACTGGTGAGTTTATAAGGGTAGCCTTTGGGAGTATGAGATCAACAGTCACCATAGCACATTCATACTTCATGTTTATTGGCTCCTTAAACTATCCAAAAACAATTAACCATTAGTATTTTGTTTCTATATCTCATATTGTTATCACTTTATTGGAAAATTATATTTTTGCTCCTTCACTGGGCCTTTTCCAAAATTCCCTTGAAATACTCTACTGTATATCCATTTTGGAATGTGAAACTGTTAATTAAATCAAAAGTGTTTATCTATTCAGACAGCACTTATGACATGATACAATTCTTTTATGTATTCATTGAGTCATCAAAATTATTTCTGGTTATGATGGGTAGGAAAATAAAGCATAATTAGCCATTGAAGAGAGAATAGAGCAAGTACACACATGATATTATACATTTGTGTGTGTACACAAGTAAATATTATACATATAGTAGACTGAAGTAAAAATGACGTGTTATACAGTACACACAAAAATCAAGGCTGGTGGTAATTGACCTCTAGCAGACAGTCCCCAGGGACGATCATGGAAATCGAAATGCATTTCATTTACATGCTGAACATGAGCATTAATACATAGAGCAATTTTACTGCTATTTCCACGTCTTCCTTCTTGCTTTAATTCCAGATGAAAGTAATCGGGGCAGACAGAAAGGAGGAAATTAACTTTCCCAGGACACAAAAAGAACAGAGAACATATGCATTCAAGAAGGAACACATGTTCTTTTTAGCTCCTCTCAATCTTTCTCTGAAAGAGAATGCTGTAGTTCACTGAACAAAAAAGGATTTATATCGTGCTCTACTGTATATGATTTAGTATTCCATCTGAGGTTTTTTTTAGCTGTTTTTTATTTCTTATTAAAACCAACACCCCCAACCATAACCTTTTATTTTGTTATTTTATTTGTAGCTACCATGCATTGTACATTATGTGGGCTTGTTTTAAAACACTGGTACTTTGGGTAGCAACTGTATGGGGAGTCATAGGGAGTTTGGAAGCGTTACCACTGTGTTCATCATTAAATGATTCACATGTTGCAGTAACGTTTTATAAAAACAGTTTTAGGCCCAGATCTACAAAGCTCCGTTAAGTGACTTAACAATAGGTTTACCCAACTTAACATCGCGTTACTCTTACTGCGACACTTCAAAGGCTAATAACGTAATGTTAAGTCATGTTTTCTCCTGTAAAGAGCATTGCATCAACTATAATGGCTGTTTTCTATAACGAGATGCAAAAGTCTGTTAAGGTTAATGCAGACGTTCGTAATGTTACGTTCGTTACGACATACCTAAACTAGGCTGCTCACATCATTTACTGGAGAGGAACCACCACCACAGAAAGAAGCCCTTCATCAGGATCTTAACATCACTTCAAATCAGTTTAGAAGAAGCTAATGGAATGTTATGCTACAATAACGTGACGTTAAACCTATGCTAATAAGCTCTTCTTTTAATAGGGCTTTGTGGATCTAACCCTTAAAGCAGCAATGCCATTGAAACTGAAACCCCTTTTTTAGGCAGAATTCCAGAAGCTCCGATAAGGGCTTATCCAACTCAATGATAGTTAATAAAAGCAAGTCCTCTTTGGCACCAAAAACTTTTAAAATAAGGAACATTTTAAATGATCCTTAGGTTCTAGCGATCCTTGTGCCGATTCCAGCAGGCTGTGAGTTAATAGGGAGGCACAGATGTTGCTGCAGAGTGAACAAAGGGGAAAAGACAGCTCAATAATGTCCACAATCCATGTGCTACAATAGTTCTTGCTATAGATGCCAGCAAGTTATTGTAGCACATGGATTTTAGATGTTATTGCACTGTGTTTTTCCCCTTTTGTTCACTGCAGCAAATCTGTGCCTCTCTGTGTTAACTCACAGCCTGCTGGAATCAGCACAAGGATCACTTGGACCTAAGGATCGTTTTGACTTTTCCTTATTTAAAAGTTTTTGGCGCCCAGGAGGACTTCAATTTCACCAAGAACTTTTTGTTTTTGTGTTTTGGGAGAAGAACCTTTAAAGTACTCCAGGCTGCCACCCCCATAAGGGATTCTGCGTTATAGCAGGTGAACTGGTCTACATCCGTTTGCCACCATTGTTTGAGTTAAGTATGGCACTTTATATTAGGTTTAGCGCCTTGTGTTTGCTTTCTCCTCTTTTTGTTCAATGGCAGTGAATGTCAGGTGGAGTTCTGATACCGCTATTGGCGCTTAGTGAATCCGCGGTAAATTTCACATACTAACTTGAATACTATTTACGTGGTCCAAGCCCATTTGTTAATTTCTGGTTTTGAAAACGTGTGTGTCTTATTTGTACGTTAAATAAAATATATATTATAAATTCGGCAGCATAACAAATGGATGTAACTAAAAAAAATGAATAAACCAAGTAGAAAAAAAGGATAAAAAAGAGGAAAATAACTGAATACATGAAGAAATTAAAAAAAAAAAAGGATAGCAGAAAAACCGAACAGAAAGACGCTTACTAAATGTCTGGACAGTTCATCTTACTGTCTAAAAAAAGTAAACTAATTCCATCACAAACAGCGAATCTTTCCTTGCTACTCAATGCTTTCCACTTTTTGCATAGCCTTGAAATAATTTGCCATATTACCAGGTGTGAATGTGGATATTTTTTGTTTACTACTATATATCTTGTGCAGTTTTGTTACTGCACAATTGCACCATTTTAGCCCTAAGGAAAATATTGATACACAACTACCTCAATCTCCCTTCTTTTATATTTTCTGGTATTTCAATCACGCATTCATTCAGGAAGTGGGCTGTTATTAGTGACTTCTTTCCTGGCCTCACAGTAAGTGATATTGTAACAGCTAATACAAAAACATGATTAAAATACAGATTAAATAGCATAACTATCAAATTCCTAAAGAAAACCATTGCATGTTCACTTCATCTGAAGTAATAGGCCTAAAGATTATTCAATGCTCAGTTTACTGCTTCTGTATTGTCCTTCATAATACAGATAACTCATCCATTGCATATGTTAGTGTTAGATTTTCTAATAAAGATTGTGCAGACACTGGCTCAAAAGGATACCTGGACATGGTACCCTCCTACTGTCTCTGTACGTTCTCCCCACCAATTAGATTGTAAGCTCCCCGGAGCAGGGACTCCTCTTCTGAAATGTTACTTTTATGTCGGAAGCACTTATTCTCATGATCTGATTTGTATTATTTGTTATTTATATGATTGTCACGTGTATTACTGCTGTGAAGCGCTATGTACACTAATGGCGCTATATAAATAAAGACATACATACATACATACATACATATGCACACCAGTATAATTGCTTAAATGTGCAAACAATTGAATGTGAATCTTTCAAGTATTACTACTACTACTATGATTTATGGTTCCTTTGTTTGCTTGTCCGTGTCATTGGCAAAACATATTTCTTATTTTAGGGATTTGATCTTGAAAAGCTTCTTCATTATATTGCTTTGCACCAACAATTCTATCTTCCATACTGTAGGAAAGGAGGGTATGCTATCTCTAATGTGCTACTCAGTGTTAATCAATAACATGTACATTATATTGCCTAGTTTGACAGGCTGTACATCCACTGGAATATTTATCTCTCAGGTTTCCTGGACTGCAGAATACATTTTTGAAGGCACAGTCCCAGTTTTAATTGACTTCAGAGAAATGCACTTGCTTTGTTTTAGAAATCATTGTGCAGGTCCTGACTGTCCGTGTGGTTTTCAAGACGCTGCCAACCAAAGCACCTGCATGAGGAGGTAAACACACAGCTGCTGGTTCCTGACAATCCTTTGTCAATGGCCCTGTGTTCCTCCGACGTGAGGAAAAACACATTGCAGAGATTTCAGGGATGCAAGAAATAAGTTAAAATGTGTGGCTGCATTCTTTCCAGTCCCACAGAACAATGTGCGCCTTGACGTTGGGAGGAGGGGTTACGCCTCGATAAATACCACACCATATGTGTACTAATTACTGGTTTCAGGAACATTACGTGGGAGCAGAATTTGCTGTGTGTTGGAGGATTTCGGCAAGATTGTAAACAACAGGTGAAGATATTACAAATGGGAAATGTTCCTTTTTGCCCACAATCCAAGGCGAGGATGGAACAAGTTGCAATTAATGATATGCGCTCCAGGATTATTTCAATATTTTCCTCAAGTCTTGCATAAGGATTATCAATACAGAATTCTCCTTTTTCCAATCACAAAATACAACTAAAATAAGAACGTTAGCAGGGGTACAAATAATATTTTTAGTGTATTTGTTGCTTTAATTTAATTGTGTTAATCACTATCAATTCATGTGTTTCTCTATTGGCTGTTTTAGTGCCTGCCTAAAGCGCAATTTTCTTTTACTTCTTGTAAATAATTTGATGGAACAAACACGATTGCAGGTTAAATCTAGTGACTGTGGAGTTATACACACTGTCTTTGTTGAATTTAATATTATGAATTGAAATGGGCGCATGAAAATTACTCAAAACTATTTACCTATTTACCAGAGAAAAAGAAATTCAGGTGGATCTTTACTTTGAACTTGGGAAGTATGTCATATGCACAACAGATTCCTAATATTTATTTAAATGTAATTATGAAGATTCTGTTAGGGAAAGAGATCTAGAGTTTGTACAACATATACACTTCTACTGTTCTCCATAATAAAGATTGTGTGTGGAATGGCACATGTATTTGTACCAGCAAATTCTAACAAAACTCCTACATGGACCTCTTGATCATTTATGAGATGTACAGTAGTATATATGAGAGGAGAGAGAGTGTTTCACAATGCATTGCGTTGGGATGTTTCAATTATTCGGTGATCTAATTTTTCAGTTTTCATATCATTATCTTTTTTTTTGCCTGTCTCTTTGCTTGCTTCCGGTTATTACATGTCGTTTTTAACAGAAGGTGGTACTTCACTTAAAGTATTTTGCAGTGTGATAAAATCACACATTAAGGATAGTATGTTTTTTTTTGTCTTCTCAGGAAATTGGAATCAGTGACTCTTAAAATGTTCTAATATGACCTCTTTTGTCTTTCATAGAATTGTATATCATGACTAAGCCTCTCAAACAAACAAGATCGTAAAAAAAATGCTGTATTTATTGCGTACATTGATATATTGGCAGAAAATAAAACATGCTCTTTGTTGATGTTAACGTATTGGTTATTATGGGTTAGTAATGTTATTGTAATGTTATAGCACGAGATAACCAGAGAAGTATTGCAATGTGAGAGTATGGCAATGTTTTATGGAGTGAAACACAGATACTGTTGAGAGAGAAGAATGAATAAAACTGATGCTCTGATTCTCAGTCGATCTCAATCAGACACATTTTTCGTTTGTGTGCTTTTTTCCTCATCCTGGAACCTGAGAAGAAAACAAAACACATGCAGTGAGGTAGTGTAGGGTGTGTTAAAAAGAGGGTTATTAGAGCATTAGGTTGGTTTAGTCAGTGTCATGGTTAAATGTTGTATAGGGGTTTCAGGTGCTTTATAAAGTATTTGAACTGCAAGAGTAGAAATGAAAGTTGTACTGTCCAAACAAGTACTGCAGTACGAGTGTGAGTTAGCAGTGATGTCTTAGTGAATGTTAGGTCTTCAGGAACAGGTGAAGACTTGATAGAAGAATCAGAAGCTTCACTTTACTTGGTTTATTGTGCTATTACTCTACATAGAAAACCTTCCTAAAGGGGATTTTTTTTGCAAGACGTATTCACTCCATGCCTTTTGGCTTTGGCCTGGCATCTGCAACTTTTCTTTCCATTTCCCAGACATGGTAGATCCATGACTTCTTCACACGTTTCAGCTTTGTCCTTTGATTTCCGTTTTATGTCTGAAGATGTCTAAAGAGTCTACAACCATTCATAGTTGTGTTCGGGATATTGTTTTTGTGTATTGGAGGGCTTTTAGTTTAACTCTGTTATGCAATGACATTTTATGGCTGATATGTCTTGAACATTTAATACTTAGTTGGTATGAGCTCCTTTTCAAATAAATAGGGCATTCAACGGTTGGTGTTGATGCACCATCTTCTTACCTCAGTGTTACGGCTTGCCTTCTTACAATGGAAATACAAATCCATTGAAATCCCATTCATAATACAGGCATACCTGTTTTTCCTCCGTCTTCCTTTGGTGGAGTTGTGTGTTTTTTTCACGGTTCATTATAAGAAGTACCGCCCCCCTCCCCCCCCGCTTCATTGTGGCTTTGTGCTTAAGTCATGTTGAAGAATCATCAATTATTTTGCTCTCGTTTCAAGCTGTTTTAGTTACAGCGAGAGACTCCTGGTAAAGGATCTGCTTTGAATAAGTTGGGTGTTTTTGAAGCAAGAACGTACATCTGTCCAAGATTAAACCGGAATGAGCTTGGAAAAAGCATTAGAACCTTAACTTGATTGTAAAGTCATGTGTCACAGGTATAAACATTTCTAAGCACAATTACACCATGTCTATAAACATTCAGCTAGCTGAAGAGATACCCTTCTGTGATGTAGTTTGCATATGACCTGCTATGAAACCTTGGGATTTACTCCAGCTTTTAGTTGTGGATTTATAGGTTGCTCTCAGCAATTGTCCCATTGGGGCCTATATTATGGTAAACCAGTTCTATGTTGTGTTGAGTCTATAAATACAGGATTAAGGCGTTAATATAACATAGTATGATATATCATAAAATACCAACTTACAGTATAGCTCTACATAAAAAATATATTAGGTATTGGATGTTTCATAGGGATAACCCTTGTGTACAATAAATGACACACTTTAATTCAAAACATACGGTATAGTAATGTACAGTATGGCTTTGTTCTTTTCATTTTGGTTGCTATCTCAAGTGATTTATATAAACACTAGGGACCCAGTGCCAGTCCAGATAATAACAAACAAAATAGTCAGCAAAACATAACAGCTAACTCATAGGTAAAAGAGAAGCAAGTACTTCGAGTTAGACACTATTTATGCAGCTAGACATGTTATACTCTTTGCTGTGTGATGCCATATTCATGTTCTCTAATATGTACTGCCATACATTCCCCCCCTTTTTGTCTCTGGACAGACTGCAATATTTTTCTGCCCTATTCAAGGATAAATGGGCTTTACTGGCTTACTATGAAATGCAAAGCTATCACATATTATATACCTTTTTATTATTCCTTATTTCTCATTAAAGTTGTGGTCCATGATTATTATCTTTTCACATGCCATTATAAACTAACATTAATATGGCTGAAATTTTGAACACACTGAAATAAGTTTGTGTGTCGTTAAACTGATTATGGCAGCTTGTTTAAATACTCAGAGGAGCACACACAAGTCACACAGTCACACAGCCATACAGCCACACAGCCACACAGTCAGTGCTTGGAGCATGTGGTTCTGTAGTTATTTCCAGAGTATCTATGAAAATAGAAACAGCTGATTTCCAACAATTATTTTTGCAGACAGCCTTTCCTCTGCTAAGAGCTGGATAAGCTAAGCGATGTATGTATGTATGTATACCTTTATTTGTATAGCGTCATCCACGTACATAGCACCTTACAGCAGTACACGAAACAAAATAATATCAGACCTAATGGGAATAAGCGCTTCAGATATAAAAGGAAACACTAGGAAAAGGAGTCCCTGCCCTGAAGAGCTTACAGTCTAAGTGGGAAGTAGGGAGAACTTACAGAGACAGTAAGAGGGTGTTGCGGTAAGTGTATATGCAAGGGGTACACACAGATACACAAAGCTCCGTTTTGTGCTTTTTTCGTATCTCTCAAAACGTTGTATAGAGGAGTGATTTGGGAGGTATAGAAGTATATGGGTACTTTACAAAAGTAGTATTTCCCTCTCTCTTATCCTCTCACCTATCCAGTAAAAGCCTTATTACAGTGTTTCCGAAGGGAGTAACGTCAAGTTTGTGTGTAACTTAAATAACATAACGTTTAGTTCCTGAATTAACCGTAACAGACTTTTGTGGATATGCAATGTTAGGGTAATGCCTCTTTTGTATTGTATTGTATGTCTTTATTTATATAGCGCCATTAACGTACATAGCGCTTCACAGTAGTAATACATGTGATAATCAAATAAATAAGAGATAATATAAATAACAGATCATGGGAATAAGTGCTTTAGACATAAAAGTAACATTAAGGAAGAAGAGTCCCTGCTCCGGGGAGCTTACAGTCTAATTGGTAGGTAGGGAGAACGTACAGAGACAGTAGGAGGGAGTTCTGGTAAGTGCGTCTGCAGGGGGCCAAGCTATATGTATCATGTGTTCAGAATATCCACAGTGCTATTCATATGCTTCTTTAAGCAAGTGTGTCTTAAGGTGGGTCTTAAAGGTGGTTAGAGAGGGTGCTAGTCTCTTAAAGGTGGATAGAGATGGAGGAATAGGAAGGGTTCAGTAACGGGAGAGAGAGGAGAGCAGGAGCCCCACGCCTCCACCCCTGCCATCAGTGCCCGGAGCATATCTTTTGCATCCCATTATCACTAACATCTGTCATAGTTGTGCTATGCCGTTTGCGTGAGAGAACATGACTAAACGTTATGTTATTAGCTATGCGGTAAGGCTTAACCTAAGTTAATGTTACATTAGGTCACTTAGGGAGCTTTGTAAATCTGGGCCTAAATATTTTCAGTCCCCCCCCCCCCCCAAAAAAAATAGACACCTTTAAACTGACTGCTGCTTTAAATCTCAACATAAAACACAACTTTCTTTCCTGGCTTAACCCAGCACTTAGTGCCGTATTCAATATATTCTGAAGTGGATGGGAGTTGTCGGCCGATCACTGTGCTGCTGAGTATATTGAATTACCCTTTTATCGTTTACCTGTAGAATAAACATCTAATGTTCCCAAAGTTTGCCTCTTGTAACCTGTGATCACTTCTTTGGGACAAACAAAGGCGCAGTAAACTTATTTGTGAGTTACAGTTGTATAAAAGCGAAGGTGTAATAAAGCTTCCAACTGTAGGTGCCACACAGAATAATTCATTTATACATTTCTGACCGTACAAGTATATTTTTGGAAAATAGCAGAACAAGACATAAATAAAGAAAGTAGAGATTTGGTTCCAATTGCAATGACTAATATTTTAGTATGGTAGGTATTTCAATTTTGATTACAAGTTACCATACAACACATTTCGGTACCCAAAAGAGCCTTATGTCATGACAGCTCTTAGTAAATATAGATTCTTTTACCTATTACTGAAACACACACACACACACACACACACACACACACACACACACACACACACACACACACACACACACACACACACACACACACACACACACACACACACACACACACACACACACATTTAAACAGCTTGTCACATTTTTAAGGTTCTTCAGATTAAATGCAAAAAACAGGACAACTGCCTTTTGTCATTTAATGTATTGCATAACAAAGTATAACAAATTAACCTGAAAAGATTTATATACGTCTCAATGCAAGAAGTACTGTACCATGCCCAGAATAGAAGCATTTTTTTATGGTTCTTTCTCTAATCAGTGGTACTACAGTTCTGTTGTGTAGGTCAGGGGTGCGCAAACTTCCTGCACTGGGCCCCCCTGCCTGCTCTCCCCCTCTGTCGCGCCCCCCTGCGGCATCAAATGACGCCTCGGGGTCATGTGACGTTACGTCTCCATGACAACGGGCATCAAATGACGCCTCGGGGTCATGTGACGTCACATCTCCATGACAACGGGCATCAAATGATGCCTCAGGGTCATGTGATGTCACGTCTCCATGGCAACAGGCGTCAAATGACGACGCAGGGTCATGTGACGTCATGTCACATGGCCCCCCGCGGCATAATTTGATGCCGCGTTGCCATGGAGATGAGTGGACACGGAAGCTGGGTAAGTGAGCCGTGCCCCCCCCCGCCCCCTCCCCAAAAAGAGTCTTGCGCCCCCAGTTTGTGCACCGCTGGTGTAGGCAGTAGTGTTACTTTAAGGTAACTTTATTGTTATCAATACAACAGTGGCATATTTCTAAATAGTTATAATTCTCGATTTTGTCATTACCATACAAATAATATGGTATTTGTTTCAGAACATTCATTTCCCAAAAAACGTGCCTACATGGCCTGAATTTTTGCAACTATAAACAGCACATAGCCAGTTGTGGTATGATTTCTACATGCTATCTTATTTTTCCTCTGGACAAATGGTAGTTCTTTATCCTTGATAGAATGTGGAACTTCTAAAAAAAAAAAAAAAAAGTGGGAGCATCTAACCATAAAAGGGAGTTGGATACTTAACAAGCCACTGACTTGTTTTGGGATTTTTGGGATTTAGACAGCTCATAACCCCATAAGGTTACGTTATTTTCATTGCTAAATCTGTGTAAGCTTGAAACACAATGTTATGTTGAAATCAGTGCTGATTTGTAACCAGAGTTAACAGAGTGTATGTAAGTGGCCGGTTTGCCCATGCCTTTGCATTTGCAAAGCAACAGTTTAAGTGCTTATTTTCTAAAAACCTGATTATCATGCATCCTGAAAAACATATTCATGTAATAAATCATATCCAAAATTGCTCTATATGTGGCTAAAAACGTAACATTTTTGAACGCATTGAGCTAACAAACTATAAAATGAAACCACCATATTCTGTGCATTCATCCATATGAGGCACTAATGGATCAGGTTAAAGCAGCGGTTCAAGCAATATCCTACATGTGTGTTTTTTTTAATAAATCAGTTCTGTACTATGAGAAAATACTTGTGTCATTTAATTTTTTTTTTTTAAAAATTAATTTTTTTTTTAAGGCATTTTCAATGTTTCTAATGTAGGAAGCATTTCCAAAGTGACAGCCCCCTTCCCCTTCTGATAGGCTCTGGCTCTTGAGCCCCACCCTCTCTCTAGCAGTGCACCAATTGCATCTAGCAAATGCCCAGGCAACCATATTCCAGGAACTACATTGCCCAAAATGCTGTGCAAGAACTGAATTAAATAGCCCTGAGCAAGCGATTGATTACAGGAGAACGGATCGATCTGCAGCTTAGCTAATCACTTGTCAGTGTGCAGATTGTATTGATGCACATATTGAATGGGAATTTTTCTTTTTCTTTTTTTTTTAAACGTCAGCTTGAACTGCAGCTCAGGAAACATTGAACTATCTAAAGCTTTGAGAGACCCACAACAGTAATATGAAATCAAGAAACCACGGAGGAAAGGAAGGAAATCGCTCATTTGCTACCATTGTAGAAGACGTGCTTAACACGTCTGTATGGTTGACAGACTGCTTTGTAATCAACGCAAACATATATCAAATGTTTTCAAATATTTTTTGGGAGGAATTAAATGTGTTCACTGTCAGAGTTTGTGACATAATTAGCACCAATCATTCAGCTCGGAGTCGGTGGGAACTCCCACGTATCACTAATTCAAAACCTCCTGGGTTCTGTGTTTTGTTTAGTATCCGGTTTATTTTACAGAGGGCTATTCCAAAGTGATGAGAGCCATTGTTGGGCCCTAAAGCCTATACCTGCTTCATGATTGACTGCCCAAAACATTGACACGTGGTGACCACATAAGGGTCTATTCATTACACTGCGAGAATGGCGTTGCCATACGAAAGCTGACAATCATCCATGGAAACACATCTTAATGTTTCATTAACTTTTATGTCACAATTTGGTTACGGCTGTACAAATTCATGTGTTGTGCAAATGAAGAAACCTCGCAAGATTCGGTATTCAATAAACGGCGAGATTGCATTTGGCAGGGAAAATCGCGCTAAGGTTTCTCGCAATCCCCAGGCAGACAAGATGAAGGAGACATGAGGAAAGGATAGGGAGACAATCCATTATATGAATCTAGATTACAACCATGGAACTCTTCCCTCTGTCTCTCTCTCTCTCTCATCTCCTCTATCTTTTCTCTCCTTAGCCTTGCCTGCCTGAGAGGTGAGAAACACAACAGATCCGGACACTATTGTACGGAAACTTCCATTGACTTCAATAACTGTAGAGCTAGCTCATCAGTGTGTCTGTAGTGAAGCAAAGCACCAGTCATGGCAGGGTACTTACATTCCTTGATGTTTGGAGGTGCCAATAGGCAAGAGTGGCAAACCATCCCATAGGTGTTCCTAGAACTTTTCTCCAATATGTAGTACCTGGGATGAATGACATGATGCAGCAACTGTTAGTTGCAATATTAAACCTAGACAAGTATGAACGCAAGTGCAGGTTGTGATACCTTTCAATGCACCAACTTGATACGCTCTTCATATATTTCGTTTTTTTTAAAGGGGTTTTCATTTTTATTTTTTTAGATGCAGCCCTGTGGCTACAAGAGCTCAAATACTTGTGAGCACCTTTATTTATGAGCACCTTTATTTATGAGCACCTTTATTTATGAGGAGCTTTTATTTTTGTCAATTGGAAGGTATTATAACCCCAAACTAACCTGTTTTATAACAGACAGATCAGAGAGTTCTGACTCGGTGCTGAATGAGCCTGCATGATTGTGAGATTAGTTGCTGACATTTAACTAATGGTTTTGGGCCATATTTACTAAGCAGTGCTATTCAGCTATTCAGACGACTCCTTCCAGCCCTCTCACCTCCATGGACTGTAACATATCTTCTTGTACTGGAAAAAGTCTTCTAGAATAGTACCGCATAGTAAGTGGGTCTTTGTGTATTTCATGCAAAACCACAGGTAATTAGGTTGTTTAGACCAATTTGATAAAAACAAGAGATAAAGGGGGTACTCAATAAACTTAAATAGTACCATCAAGGCACTATCGCTCGCAAACTCCCATTGAAGCTTCAGTGGGAGTTTCCATGCGATAGTGCCCCAATCGGTACTGGCAGAAATGTAATACCACAAAAGACAGGTTAAAAGCAACGTGGCTCTAATTACCACCTCATGTCTTAGCCTTAGCACCAAAACCACAGGGCACACAATCTTACCCAGGAAGGCAGGGCCCACATTCCGAATCATTCTCGCTGTCCCCAGGAATTAGAACAGTGGACCGGTAAAAACCTTCGCAGTCCTTGTGTCGTCTGCATATTTGGTAGCCTCCTTTTGAATACTTGCCTGATAGGCAAGGAACACACCCATAGTCTTCATCTTTGATGCCATATCCGCAAGTCTACAATGACAAATGGTTTCGATACTGGAAACTATTCCCAAATGTTAAAAACAGCAATCCGGCTGCTCTTTTTTTCTCTGCATGGGAATTGGGGGAAGGAAGGGTGCTATGCAGCTAAACCATGGGATCTTTTTTGTTCTGGGAACCACTAGACAACAAAAGAACCGCCATTAAGGTGGTAGTATAATGGTAATTTACCAGAGTTATCTAAGCCAAGGGTGCGCAAACTGGGGGAGGGCAACATTTTCTGGGGAGGGCGCAGCGCTTACAGGGGCCCCGTGTTCTTCCCCACAACATTTAAATAAAATGCCAGGGTAGCGCACGAGACCTCTGTAAGTCCCTTACCTTGTCTCCGGCGGCTTCTGGTGACGTGTCGCCATGGCAATGCAGTGTCAAATGACACCGCTGGGTTCACATGACTTCACATTTCCATGTCAACGCGATGTCACATGGCGCTGTGACATCAGAAAATGCTGGAGAAAAGGTAAGGTGGACGCGGGGTGGGGTGGGGGGAGAGCAGGAAGGGGAGCACAGACAAAAATGTTTGCTCACCCTTCATCTGAGCAACTTTAACATTGTAATATCCAGATAAGCGCCATACGTGAAATGCAAGAAGTACATAGTAGTGTGTAAATTTACAGTATACAATGTCTAGTTGAAAAAACATATTTTTGTGTACAACTGTACTGTGTATGTTGATGCTAAAGCATGTGATGTAGTATTACTGTATGTTAGAATGTTTGGGGGCATGATGTATGTTATTCTTTATATTAAATGTACTGTATCAAGTAATGCTCTATAATTGCTTTTGTCAAATCACTTAGGGCCCAAGCTTACCATGTATGGCTCTTCACCCAGCTCACATTCTGGACAGCTATGGCACATACCAGTTGTCTGATTATAATATTCATTTTCACCACAGTTGGCATACTCAGCCTGAGCTGAATATACAAGTGACACCTGTCAGGAAGATAAATATATCCGGTAACGCGAACACAGGTACATAGGGAGTTACGCTTCCAGTGCTCTCCAGGTTCTGGGAATCAATATTTAAAGCTTGAGATGACCATTAAAGATAAACATGTGGCACTGGTTTTCATACACTTGTCATTACTGTTTACATTATTTATCACACCATTTACAGTATGTGTAATTATACTTGTGCCTAATGTAAGAAGGTACTCGAGCATGGCCATGAATATAATTAGTAGGCAAGCTAAGGATATTCTGTCTAGTTCACGGTCCTCAATGACACACAGTATTATTTTGATATCAGAGTTAACTTCTGATGATGAGATCACGTCAGCATTTTCAGAAGTCAGTTTATTAGTAAATGAATGAAGTCGTTTGCAAACAATATACATTTAACCCTGAAATACTGATGATGATATAAATGTAACCCTAGCTAAAACTGCAGCCCTGGCATTTTGCAAAAGGCTTACATGATGCATGTATAATAATAAAATAAATATTAAATCCTGTGCCTTTTTCTGCATCAGAAAATTCTCTAGGCCTGTGATTTAGTTAACTACTCCGGCTAATAACTTGGAACCGGTGTAAGAAACATGATTAACGACACAAGCTTCTCATTTGATGGAGCCACTGGCACAAAATGGAAGTGCATTTGTAAACATCTGGAGAGGTGTTTCACTATCCAAACAAATGGACAAATATTGAACTCAGTTTTGAGTTTCATTGTTTAGGCAGTTTGTTCTAAATATCCAACCTATTCTATGGTTGCATATTGTAATATGTACTGAATTATCTAAAATACTAGAAACATAAATGTAACATACTTACCATTAGAAAGGGGAATATATGGGTCCATTTACTGTCACCCTGCAGACTCATGTTCCTCTTGTGTTTTTTACCTGTGAGAAAAGCAGCAATTATTATATCAATGAGAATTGTAATCAGACCCAAGAGATACTCAATGTCCAACAAGCATACTTAACTAAACTATTCTGGTTACAAAGTTTACAGCGTATGTGATAATACATTAGCATTGTCTGTTTCAGCACATATTACATTAATAATGATAGACTAGATCTTGCCTGTAACAGTGTTCCATTCCATAGAATTAATCCACTAATATCACATACTGCACATTAGTGTATCTCTACAATAATTCCCAAACGAAATCATGTTGCAATGTCCAGTTAGGGTGGGCGGCATAACACATACAGTGTGCAGACTACCAATCATTGATGTGATACATAGTAAAATGTATATACATGTAAAAAGTCAATTAATATATTATTGTAAAAACTATTAATTTCTAAACTAGTTTATTAAAATATATAAATCTACATACAAAATGTGAGGTAAACAGATATTTTATGTAACTGGCATAACAAAGTTAAGCAAAAAGAACGTTAAGTACAATTATTCCCTTGATAAAAATCCATGTGGAAAAACGACTTACAATAAAACTATTGAATCTTTGCTTGGATCTATTGTGAATATTAAAGATGATATTTTAGTGATAAAATCCTTTCGTAGATGAATTTAATTTTATTTTGATTAGGTTTGGAAATCAGAGTTGGCCATCACCCATTGTGTGGTACTGTATTTGTAATACTACTGCAGCAAAAATGGTCTACGACTCGAAACCTAATTCTAATTCTAACATACATTTGTAGGTATCATTTAGTTGCTGATTCAAATAAATTTAACCAATTGACAGTCCATTGAGATGGGAAATGGACTGCAGGACATCCAGTACAGTTTAGTGCTTCTGCACTCTGTACCAGACAGTGCAACATTTACATGCCCCAAGGCTGGGACTGTGCATTAAAAAAAGAATGAGAAGGATGGGGGGGTTGGGGGTGGGGGGGAGGAGGGGTGTATGGAGATCAATGGAGGAAGCTTGGGTACAGGATTAAACCCGTGTGCTGTTTTTTTGGTTTTCCTTGACCTAAGCGCTGCACAGCAAGTGGGAGTCTGCCATTAACTGTGTGACATTGTTTACACTATACCAGAGGAAATTAAGGTTATTCACTACCCAACCAGAACATGAACTCGTCATCATATTTCCTTCAAGCTATCGAGCTGGTTAAGACAAGTAGCTGGGGTAAGAGTAAGCTGAAATGTAAGCAAATTTGTTTAGAAAAAGACTCTTGGATCAATAAAAGAAACAAGTTCCCACTTCCATATTTCCAGTTTGATCCTTCCCATTAGCAGAAATGCAGTCTTCACTTCTTCATGAGAATGCAATATGTGCATTTATTTGACAGTAGCTAAGAAGTATGTTTAATTTGGCTAATCATTCTACCCACCTAAGGTTGGTTACTTTGGAACATTTCCAGAGGTGTGGATTTGGCTTATTATTCTTTCACCCCTGCACTGCTGGAGAACTAGCAAGAGGAGTAGTCAACTACATCACAATAGTCGACACCAGTGCTCCTCACCTGGTTTCAACAGACAAGAGTAGAAATGTTCTACTGTGACAATGCAAGGCTCAAGACTAAATTCTGACCATCAACTGAGTTGGGCCGATTCCATGTGCCAATTATCATTCCTCAACAAGTCAAGACTGAGTGAACGCGCAGCTTCAAGACTGTGGCCAAAAGGGGAACACAATACTACTTTGTTAGAATGTATTCTAACAAATGCTGGAGCAACATACAAGGAACATAAATGGCTTCAAAAGAAGTAGATGTTTTTCCCAATAGTATTTCTGTCCTCAGAATGTTCTAACATTGGATGTCATTTCTGTACGTACATTTGTTAAACGTCTCGGTAGCCTTTAAAACCAGTATCGCCTAAATGTATACAGCTGGGTTTGATGAGGTGATCTGGAGCCTGATGACAACTTAGGCTCAAGACAGTAAAGAAAAAAGGAGAGATCTCAGCACAATACTTTTAAACACATTTGTAAGCTAGACAAAGATATTTCAACAAGTGTCTAGATGAAAGGGTATGATGAAAATGATTGAGGATTGCAGAAAGGAAAATCCTCTCCTGATTTATTAGGGAGAGTCCATGATTGCGATCTAAAAAATGAAAATAATAAATGAATAATATTTGTACTTTCTCAGCGTGAAAAGCTCCCTCTTCTCTCTATGCTTCCCTTGCTTCTCCTAGTCCTAATCTTAATGGTGTACTAGTTTGACTGGATTTGCAATATTTGATCAATGCTCCAAGAGCAGGTATAGTACCTTTGTAGAATTGTCATTTGCCAAAGGCAACTACTGTACAACAAGGGGCAAGAAGGCCTATCTTGTTTCCTCCAAAAATCCAAGCAATTGATTTTCAGTTTACGGCTGTTATGCTGTTATGCTTTATTCTACATCTGATATTGCAACCCCTTCTAGATATTCTGAAAAAGACTATTCTGAGACCCAGGGTGACAATGTTTATTTACAAACTTTAATTTTGGAGATACGTATCCCCAAAGTAGCTGTGGATTGAGAACAGAAGAAAAAGTCTGCAGGCTTCTTTTGGGTTGGTGCGCATAAGCAATTTTCAATAGCCTTTTGCATTCCTGCATGGCTATATGCTGCCATATGTGTTTATATTTCAAAGAATCGTTGATTTTAGTTAGAATATTAAGCTTTAATATTAATAACAAAGAGCACCCTATGACTCGGGCCCATCTCTTTCATAAAACCTGTAAAAACAAGAAAAAGAATACACTGCACCCACCACTGCAATCCTGGAGGCTTAGAATTGGAGTTTATGAAATGGCTACATTCGGATGTTCTGAAAGGACATTTTCCAATTTGACCTAAAAAACAAATGCTGGCTGCACATTTGTGGATATGCACAGCCTTGTGATGAAATCCTGCTTTACTAATTAGACCCCCAAAAAGCACAAAAATATAATTGTTTAGAAAGGAATATTATGTTTGAATTTATAACACAGATACATAAAACAATTGTTATCCTGTTTGCTCTTCCATGCTGACAAAAGAAGCATAGTGCTGCGTATCGTCCAACTGCCTCCTCAAACAGGGACATTCTTTATATGTAGAAGACGCAGCAGGAAATTGTGGTGCCACAAGGACATCCCCAGGGCATTAGGTTAACTCCAGGTGTGCTTCAGAGATACCTGAGTGACAAGTACTTTGCTACCCACGCGTCTAGCCATAGATACTTCCCTCTCCATATACCTGCAGATATGCTGAGTCCTGATAAAAACTGTTCCTGATTCTGTAACTCCCCCCTGTGAAAGCACAGTATAATATATAGACATCACTATTTGTAGGAACGTTGAGAAGGAGGTCTTGTTTTAGAGCACAATTCTGAAGAGTGTGGACCAGGAGCAGTAGAGTATAAAAACCAGGTTAAAAAAAGACAGTCTTAATATTCTTCCATAATTATTACAAAAATACATAGACAGTCGCACCTCTTTTATAATAATTCCACTTCTCAGTTCTTTTTTATTAGTGCAGTTTTAAGGTGTGTTTTGGGTTTCCAAGCCCTGCTAGTGGTACTTGCCTATATATTTGTATAGGAAGCAACACTTTGCTTATTGAACAAGCTTAACCTTTCCCATTCTGCATCGGAAAGTTGAGATAACATAATATTTTATTTTCACACACCACTATCCGTGTGTGCAATGCTTCACAATATGAAAGAGGTGATCATTTTCTTTACTCTGTATATACACATTTTACTTTCATTTTTGATTTTTACGTGCAGTGTCAAACCTCCTCTGCTTTAATGAACAATTTGACTAGTAACACCTACCTACCCTGAATGTTATCATTCACACGCAACTGGGTATAAAAATAATAACATGTTAAGAAACTCAAAGAAAAGTTATATGGTGAGAATTGTATATATGACAGTGATCCATCATGTAAACAATTTAACTGTATTTATATACATATATACTTATGAAACTATGGATTAAGAATCTCTGCTGTAATGAAACAACTCAAACAAGTTCGCCGGGATCCAAATGCAATTGTAGAGTGTTTGTAGTAACAATAGTACATGTGTTGCATGTTAAATAGCTACAAATTGAGTAGTACTAAGTACTGTACAGTACTTAAAAACAAAACAAAAACAACTCCACAAAGCCTTATGGTGCTGGAGATTATTTATTACAGTGAAGTGTGGTCATTTATTACTTGAATTTGAGGATGCTAAAGTGTTAACAGAACATTGTTTGCGTGATTCTACAACAGCAGGATAACATCATCAGCCACCTCTCTTTCTTTTATTTATCATGATAAAAAAACACATCTCTTCCTATGGTACTTTTTTTTTCTGACTCTGACCTACAGTTCAGTTGCCACACGGCTATCTGCTTAATGATAGCTGAGGCCAGTGGTTGTCCCTGCCTAGGGTAGGGTGTGTGTGCCTGTGAAGCAGTGCGCTGTGCAAGTGTGCACCCTCCTTTATGCCTTGTGTTAAGTTTCTTAATACTGTAGTATGAAAGAGGAGTGACGTACAGTACAGGCATACCCCGCATTAACGTACTCAATGGGACCGCAGCATGTATGTAAAGCGAAAATGTACTTAAAGTGAAGCACTACCTTTTTTCCACTTATTGATGCATGTATTGTACTGCAATCGTCATATACGTGCATAACTGATGTAAATAACACATTTGTAGCAGGCTCCATAGTCTTCCCGCTTGCGCACAGCTTCGGTACAAGTAGGGAGCTGGTATTGCTGTTCAGGACGTGCTGACAGGCGCATGCGTGAGCTGCTGTTTGCCTATTGGGCGATATGTCCTTACTCGCGAGTATACTTAAAGTGAGTATCCTTAAACCGGGATATGCCTGTACTGGAGTTTTCTAGATATTGCATTGAAGAGTACAAGCTTTTTTTTGCAGGTTGAGATACCTTTTACTGGACCAACTTTCTCAACATATAGTATTGTACTTGAGGTAAAGTGTTCATATACTTTATGTATTATAACTTAGAACAAATATGAAGATACAGTATATAAAAAAATGAAAATGAGTGCAGTCAAATCTAGAAGATAGAAGATGGATATGGCGGTGAAGAATAACATAGTATATAATTGAGAGCACACAGCGGATACAAAGGTACACTCCTCCACTGCAGTTACAGATGTAGCAGACATTATTAGATCTGTAGACGATAGTATAAATGCTTAAGTCAGTGACAAGACCTAAAAGAATGGTAATCACCATTTTGCTTAGAGAGAGAGAGGGAGGGAGGAGAATTCTATTTGTCAAACATATACAGCATCTCTTCTCTTGAACGATAGTAGTGAGAAAGTTATATAAAGTTTGTTATATAATGCCTTAGCCATGCCCCTTTTTCATATGCGCTTAATTCAAACACAATGGTGTCCGCTCCAGCTGGTGCGTTCTGTGTGTCCCGCTACAAGACGTCAGCGGGAGAAATGTTTGTGTTCTGCACAAACACATATTTCTGTGAGTACCTGATGAAGGGTGCAAGTGGCGCCTGCAATTTTGTGGTGCTGTGTTTCTGCAATAAAAGTGCCTTTAAATCCGCTATGACTACAAGTTTATGGAGATGTAATCAATTATGGATGATCGCTGGATTGGGGTTAGCGCCTCTGAGTGAGGACACTGCTTTGTGCTGTGCCTGTCAGCAGCTTTCTACCTATCGATTGAGTACACACACACACACACACACACACACACAAACACACAATATAAACCAATGAATTTTTTAAGAACTTCAGAAGAAATGTTCCATTCGTTGTGCCTGTGCAGAACACAAGCCTTCCCACAATATCCATGCAACTATTACTGTGGGGGAAAGAATGTTTGTTTGACGAGCATATATATATATAGTTTTGACAATGCAATCGCAATACATATTCAGAGTTTTTTTAATTGAATAATAATAATATAGAAAAAATAACTATGTGGCTTATAAGGGAATATACATATTTTTATGTTGAACCAGAATGTTTCACTGCACACAGATGGAAAAATGTTAATAAACAATATTCACTTAATGAATAAAAACCATTGGTCAAACCAGTGCATGAAAAAGAGTAATAATGTAGAAAACCTATTTTTGCTCTGCATAATTTGCATTTACCATTAAATTATTATTTTTTGATCAATTCAAATGCTGATTGTGTTTGAAATCCAATAGATTAATTGGTGGGTTTATAACAGTCTTATACAAACGTATGGCTTCTACAGAAACATTTCCACAGATACCCGCGCGGACTCGGTGGAAATTTGTATTCATATATCCAAAGATGGTGTATACATTTAATCTGCTCCGTAGAAGTTACAGCAGGGAAAAAAATAATGGCTGAATATGTGGAATTATTATCATCTTTGACTTCATATAATATGTTGCAATTACTTTAGATAATTACTGTATATACAACTTTCTATTTGTACATTAAACATGCAATGAATGTCTTCTACAAATAAGCTTTTTCAGTAAAATGCACATATTTACATAGAGGATAAAATGACCTCTCCATTAAATGTACTTATCTTCCGAGTTAACCTGTCTGAGATGTACTGTACTGTAAATTGACAGATGTAGTTCAGGGGTTAAGGAAACTTTCTGACTTTTAGTATACATGCTTAAGTCAGTGACAAGACCTAAAAGAATGTTAATCCCCCTTTTGCTTATACAGAGAGAGCAGAATTCTACTTGTCAAACATATACAGCATCTCCTCTCTTGTAAGGTAGTTGTCAGAAAGTTATATACTGTACAGAAAGTTATATACAGAAAGTTATATAAAGTTTCTACTACCCTGATCATTTTGGTCCACTTTTTACAGCATGATTAATACATGCGAGATGCTGCCTCACTTAGTAGAAATCACCATAGAAGTGTTTTGTAACATGTCAGACATTAATAAGTTTTGACCAGGCTCTGGAAGAATCACTATATGATACAGCTGATTGCAGTGCACAATAGCTTAAACTAATATTAATAGCACAAAAAAAAATACTCACACAAATAATTTAGGGAGAGAAGGCAGAGATCCAGGGTAGTGAGCAGTGCAGGCATTTATCCAGTCAGTGCATTAGGTTGTTGGGACTGTACGTTAGCCTTTTTTTCCTTTTATCCTCTCCGCTCACTGGTGAGGTGAAGGACCTGACAGCCCTGCCTCCTATCCACCCACATAAAAAAAAAAAAGGTTGTGGAAGTTCTGAATGAAACAGACAAAGGTCTTTGAGAAACTGTTACTTAACTAATGAAACCTGCAATTAAGCTGGTGTTCAGGAAACCGAATGTCCTTCATGTGTGAGACTGGTGGTAACCATTGCCTTAGGATAGCTAGCTGACATGGTGGCAACATCGTTACAGTTTGAGGTTTTACAGTCTTCAATACATCATATGCCAATGCATATCCTCTCTACCTTTTTTTTTGGAGGATGAAGTACAAAACTTAATGTCTGAAAGTTTGATTGGATGGTCTTCCTGACTCCCACTTCAATGAACTCTGTGTGCTGTCAAAATAACTTAACCCCGTTAGTCCTCTTCGGAGAGATTACGTGATCTGTTTCGGTCGCCGGAAGTGATGGGGAAGGTCCACCCCTTGCGTGTAGCCCCGCCCCTTGCGCAAGTTCGCAGAGAGCCCCACGAAACGAAGTAAGTGGCCATGACGTACAGCATAAGGGCCCTCTGGGGTTGCATTTTTCATGACATATACTGTACGTCATTGGGGCACTGAAGGGGTTATTACAAACAAATGACATTGCTCAGTAAGTGGAGTCCAACATAGTAACCTATTGAAGTTGTAAACAAATAATATCATTTAGGAATTTAAATGTTCAACCTTAGTCAATATTTGTTTTGTAATTTCTACCCCTTCGGTGCTGGGGGACCAGCATCACATTTCACAGGCCTATCCAGCATGGAGGGGGTGTTCAAGATATGTATTATCGTCAGATTAAGGCCCATGAATAACGTAACAATTTAAACGGGATGTACAATGCATATGGATGATCTCATCTTTAACAAAATGCTGCAGCAATTCCTGAATGCAGTGATCAGGGCTGGCGTATACAGCAGGTTTTTTTAGAAAACTACAGCTGGTTAACAGAGGGTTTCTCTTAAGAAATGAATTACATCTGTCTTTCTGTAAAATCTAAAATTCCCGGATGTAAAAGACAAATGCTGCAAAGAAAGGTAAAAGTAGCAACTCTCCTCAGCCTTGTTAGGCTACGGCCCCGCTCCCTCAGTCAGCGCGCCCGCACTGCATGCAGGCAGCGCGCTGAGAGGCACAGACCGCTATCTGCGGTCTGGCGGGAGCGGCGGCCGTGGTCTGAGCGGAGGGGGGCGTGGTTTGAGCGGAGGGGACCCTCCCCTCCCTCCATGGGCTCGGTCTCCCGGGCTGCAGGAGGGAGCTGCTGCGGGCTGCTGGAAGGTAAGCAGCTCCCACTCCCTCCCCCTTCCCCCTCAAATGCCCTCCTCACACACGCTGATACACACACGCTGATACACACACACCACCCACTACCTTGTGGAGGAAGCTCTCTGACAGCTCCCGCTCCCGCCCCCGCCGCTGATAGGCTCATTAGCGCACCACGTGACGCATCACCGCCCGGGATCACAATTTTCTTGCATCCCCTGGCGGCTGACGCGTCACAGCACGTTGTGAGCCGTGCAGCGAGGGGGGGACTGGGACCGGCTCAAGTAGGATACCCCTGCTGGTGAGGAACGCGCACGCGGACGTGCTCGCCGCCGGGCGCAGCGTTACCAAAACCTTACCAATAATAAGCACACCTTCTGTTGGTCAGGCGCAAGATAGAGCAACACAATTTTGGGAGCTGCACACTGCATGATAATACTTTTTAGCTATGTGATATTTGAAATGATTAAACAGTCCCGATATGTTGGACTAATCCTAGTAACCCAATTGCTGTTACTGCTGGAAGGTAAGCAGCTCCCACTCCCTCCCCCCTCAAATGCCCTCCTCACACACGCTGATACACACACGCTGATACACACACACCACCCCCTACTTTGTGCCTAGCTCAGGCTCACTAGAGTTTTGTGACAAGCGACTACAAAGTTGAAGGCCAAGAATAACTTCCGCATCCTACTCCCCCTAAAACCAGTGGGATTCAGAGCGCATCCGACAGACTGATCTCCGGGGGGAGCAATGACACCTGGTACTATTAACTGGTTATGAAGCCAGTGATTACTGTTGCAGAATATCAGTTTAAAGAGCTTTGTTGCTAAAGCATGGAAAAAGGAGGGATTGGAATAATGATGCTAGTAGAGACCCATACTGTATGTACGCAGAAATTAGCTGAACAAGCTACAGTAACCTGGAAACAAATGAAGCTTTGTTTCAAAGTTGCTAAGCAAGTGGCACTACTGCTCCTAGGCATTGTGTAGGAAAATCAGGGTACATGTATTTCCTGCCAGCTTTCTGTTATTTCTGCATCAAGTTCCAATAATTACATTGTAAAATCTTTGAGGTAGCAATCCGCCATATTTTATGCATTACAGCATACATTGAAATGACTATATGCAAATACTGTTAATATGGAAAATAAGCAGGTTTTGCCATGGCAGTGCATGACATGCTTAACATTAATTGTACCGTAACAAAGGCCAGAAGAATGAGATTATGTTTAATCAATGAGCATATGCAGTTTTTGCCGATTCAATATATATAGTGCCATGAGGTCTGGAATACTTGACTTAAATTCCAGGTGAGATTGATTTCAATGTGCATTGTCTAAGTGATGACATTTGGTTATAAGTAGTGAGAAAATAAAAATGGATTGGATGGCTATAATTTGGATCTTAAACATTGCGCTGCCGTTCATATTCCATGCATACAATCCACACACATATCTTATGTGTAACACTTATTTAATTGCAACCTTGTGAAGTAAAAACGTACAAAAGAAACTGTGTATTACCAGACATCCACCAGTTGATATGCACCAATGTTAATTAACTATCCAGTAAAGAATTCGCCTTTGTTCACCTGTATGGAAGTCATTGTAGATCTGAAGGTGATTATTGCTGCAGGTGGTGCTAGGACCAGTGAGGGATAAGGGAGCAAGAAGGGCAAGTCTGGAGCTGCCTTAACTGTATATTCTTATTCTAACAGGGTTATCTGTCACACAAACTGTGGTACCTGCACTAAACTGTGCAAAAACACAGTGTACCAGGGTTATAATGGGTTACTTAGCCATGTATAGTATTTGCAGCATACCCAATAATACAATGCTTCCTGGGAACACCTTATATGAAGAATAAAAGAAATACTAACAGGGATCAAGAACAAGGCTTGAGAGCGCCCCTCATCCACCAGAATGCACAAGGCATGTTGGTTGTGGCTGTACATACATTTTATTACTTGTGCTCATTAGATTCATCGTGACGTGAGATGTTGATGTGTTCCTAAAAGTCACATAATGTCAGTTTAACTCTGATACCAGACACAAGATATCCCATCTTCCTAAACTTAGCGGGACATAAAGTAGCGTCATCTCCTCTTAATAAATCCCCTAAAATCCAATGATGTAATCACACACAAGGTGAACAGTGAACATAAAGGTTTTACTGTATCTGCAGAGAGATCTTTGACAAACTCGTGTATGATGGTGCTTGCACTGTAATAATTATACATCTGATTAATGTGATAATGACGATGAAAAACCCAATTTCTAAATGTCTAATACCTAACAAAAATAGGATTTATACTAGGGTTATCAATATGGCATTATAGCAAGCATGCTGTAGCATTGTAATTGTAACTCTAGCTCTTGTCTTCGATTTCTATTTAATGTTTTGAAGCCGTCATACCCTTTCTCTGGGAGATTGCAGCTTCATTCATTTGGCATTCATATCTTGTGTTACTAATGTAAATGTGCTTCTTTCTAGGTTTACAATACTCCACAAAGGCATATCACCAATTGGGGAATGCTACAACCTACTCTGAGCTACCAACAGACCCCACAAAGGTTTTCCTGAGACCCTACCAAGATCTTATTGAACTTGGATTAGAAACCAAGGATTTGAACAAAGATGAAATCAAATATCTCTTGAATCCCAATCCAGTCATTCCAGATTTTTACCATCTCCCAAAGATCCACAAGACATTTGTCGACCATCCGGGTAGACCAATTATCTCGTCCATTGGATCTTTGGGAGATGGTTTATCAAAGTATGTTGACAAGTTCCTGCAACCGTATGCAGGGGGCCTTCCTTCCTTCTTGTTGGACTCTAGGGACCTCATTACTTATTTGCAAGACATCAAATGGGGGGACCAGTTGGTCTCGGTCACCCTGGATGTTACCTTCTTGTACTCAGTGATCAAACATGACCAGGGGTTGGCAGCTGTCCTCCACTTTATAGATGGTCCAGATACTAATGAGTTTAACACCACATTTATCTTATATTCAATTTGGTTTTTACTCGCTCACAATTATTTTTTATTTGATCACAAATATTATTTGCAGTTACAAGGTACTGCAATGGGCACAAGCTTTGCTCCTTCTTGCGCTAATTTGTTTATGGGGTGGTGGAAATCACACTTTATTTTTAGTGCTCAACATCCATTTAGAAATCACATCACCTTTTACAAACGTTTTATCGACGATCTTATTATGATTTGGTAGCACTTCACGCTTTTTTAAATTTTATTAATCAAAATTCTTTCAATTTGAAATTCACTTTTAAGTTTAATCACCATCACATACACTATCTGGACCTTCTACTTTTTGTAGATATGAATAAAAACATCCAGACGGACACATTCAGAAAATTAAATTCACGTAATGTGTTTCTGAAGGCGGACAGCTGCCACCCCCGGGCAGTCATTAAGGGTATTCCTAAAGGCCAATTCCTCAGACTGAGGAGAAATTGTTCTACTCTTGAGGACTTCATCTGTCAGTCTGAGGAATTGTGCACTAGATTTGTCCAAAGGGGATACAAACCGGAAGACTTACAACGCACCTTTGAAGAAGTTTTGGCAGTTGACAGACAGTCGCTACTGGATCCCAAGAGGGGAGGACCCCTGACGGGGGTAAGGGAAATAAGTAATTTACAGACAAATACACAACAACATCACAATCAAAAAATTTCTAAAATTAATTACAACAAACAAGAAAATTGCTAAATTGGATAGGGATGATATTCCTTTACTTATCACACTGTTCAGTAGATCTAGCACTCAGGTCCAGCAGATTGTGCGTAAGCTTTGGGACCTATTGTGTATGGACCACAGTTTGGCAGACTATGTGGAAAAGGGGCCCCGTTTTGTTTACAGGAGAGCAAAGACAATCGCATCTTTTGTAGCTCCTAGTCATATTGCGTCTCCCCGTGCAGCCCCTCAGATCTTCACCACAAAGGGCTCCTTCAGATGTTTTTCAGGTTCCAATTCGAAAAAAACTTTTCAAATTAAATCCCACGTTACCTGCGATACACAATATGTAGTATACTTGCTAACGTGTGGGTGTGGAGCTAATTATGTAGGTCGAACTACCCGAGCTCTAAAAACCAGAGTGATGGAGCATTTAAGATTAATTAATAAAAGGATTAGGATTAGGAAAAGGATTGCTCCCACCCCTTATCTAAACATTTTACGCAATGTATACATGGTAGAGCAAAAAATCTGATAGGGGTATTGAAAAAATCTCTTTAAATGAACGAGGGGGAACAAACTCAACCTTTTGGACCGCAGGGAGGCATATTGGATTTTCATGTTGACGTCTCGTGCTCCCTGTGGTCTAAATGTTGAATGGAATCTCGGTCATTTTTTGACTTAAGTTTCTCCAAACTTGTGTATCCCGTATTTGTTATGTAAGGATAATGATCTTCGTCATTTCTGTCATTAAGTTGGTGATAATATGATTCAATATGGCTCTTTTCGCAGGCTCTCTTTTCTCATTCTCCACCCACCCACCCATCCCCTTTCCCTTTCTTCCCCTTCCTCCACCTTCCCCTTCCCCCCTTCTCCCCCTACCTCCTCCCTCCACTCCCCACTCCCCCTTTCCCTTCCCTTTCATTTACCTTTTCCTATATGAACATTGAACATTATATGGTTTTATGCATTCTTTAAATTCTTGGATTACCAATAACAAATATTCAATAAGGAGATGATTCTATGCGGCATCTTACATTCATTCTGCATTCAACTCTCACCCTAGGGAAGTTGCTTTGTACTAACAGGCAAATTTGTTTTTATATATATTTCTGTATCTGTAATTATATATTGCATACAAGCATTTCTCCCTTTTTTTTTGTAACCTGTTAGAATTATGTTATGGTTTAAGAAAGGAATGTAACTAAGGCCGTGCATGGCCGTGCCGGCGACAGCGACGCGACGTAGCCTGAAAACAAATGCATTGCCGCCGCGTGCGCTTATAGTAAGCGTGACGGAGCGACGTCGCCATCGCGAAAACTGGTAGCCGGCAAAATCTGATTTTTCAAGGGCTGTCGCGTCACGTGACGGCCCTTGAACCAATCAAATTGCCAGAAACACGCGACGCCACGGCCCGGCGAAATATAACTTTTGGCGGCACTATAGGCACGGCCTAAGGAGGATGTTTTGTTTGTCTTTGTTTGTGTATTTGGTATAGAGTTCTGGACCATATGCATTTATTACAGTTGTTTTTATAGAGTGATGTATTTACTTCTTATCATGTTATTATTTTTATCTTTGCCACTGTTTTTTTGCGCTGGATTGTGGGACAATAGGCCACCATTGCAAGGGGGGAGGGAGGACGGACTACACAGCCACTTCTCTTTGGCTATTGGTCCATCTATTGCATGGTGGCTTGCCTTTATTTTAGGTGGGCTGGGGGGCGGTATGTGTGGGGGGTACCCTTCCCCTGGTTTTTGGCATCAGGGGGTCCTCGGGGAGTGTGAGGGCGGTGTGGGTTGTGGTGGGCGGCTTTCTTTTTGTCCGGTTCACCTGCCTCTGTCTCCTGCTCTCGTGTGAGGGACCTCGGGGGCCGGGGGAGAGGGACCTTAGCGCTCTGTCTCATTGGTCCTGCTAAGGCTGCGTCCCTGCTAGCGCTGAGCGGGCAGCGCTTGTGGCGCTTACTTTCATATATAGATATATGCAAGTCCCCGCTCATGCTGTGTGCGTGCTCATGCGCAGGCACACACGTTCACGCACGCTCGGGGCTTAGGTAAACAAAAAAATCTAACTTTCCAGCGCACTCAACTACCCGCAATGCTCCCCCCACGAGCGCGTAAATGCAGGACACCCTACCCTCATGCTAGGAGCGTTCTCCAAGCATGAGCGCACTCAGCACCAGAGGGGACTCAGCCTTAGGCTACATTGCCCTATGGTTCGCTGAGGTCACGGGGGGTTGCGCGCGGTTGAGCGTGCGGGTAATCTGATGCACGCACTGGTGTGCGCGCTCCGGTGTTGACGTCACGTGCGTACCCGTTTTTGCAGCAAATTTTGAAGCGGTAAAGTCACTGTGGGCATGTATTTAAGGAGGGTTCTTCACACTGTTAGGTATACTCCTTGATAAAGGACTTTGTGTCCAAAACGCGTAGGAGGCTGCAATACCCCCTGGGGTGATTTTATTTTTGAATAAAGAATGTTGCATTTTTACCACCTGGTTTCCTGGCAGTGCGCTGCTTATCTCTTTTTTCTGATTACTGGTGTAAAAGGGAAAATTCAGGTTGCAAGTCACATCATCCCCATATTGATATGGGTGACAAAGGATATGGATGCCTACATGTTATCAACATCAGTTTATATGATTGAAATAAAGTCCTCCATTTAGGATAGGATGCCCATTGCAATAAAACAGCAAGTATTAGGGATGGACAGTCACAATTACATCATAGACAATCAAACAGTCAGCACTGCAGTGTGCAGTTCTTACAAGTCTGAAATCTCATTCAAGCTTCAAAGGCAAAAATGTCAAGTCAAAAATAAAATGTATACTTATAATGTTACCAACACAGTCCTTCTACTGCTTGTCTTCAAGGAGATACAGAAACTCTAGCTTTGCACTTGTATTTAACACTGACCATGCGTCAGTGAGTTCTACTGGAAAGATAGGCAACTAAAGCTTTTTTGTCTACGACATAAAAGGGTACAATTAGCAGCATACCCAATAATACAATGCTTCCTGGGAACATCTTATATGAAGAATAAAAGAAATACTAACAGAGATCAAGAACAAGGCTTGAGAGGGCCCCTCATCCAGGAGAATGCACAAGGCATGTTGGTTGTGGCTGTACATACATTTTATTACTTGTGCTCATTAGATTCGTCGTGACGTGAGATGTTGATTTGTTCCTAAAAGTCACATGTCAGTTTTACTCTGATACCAGACACAAGATATCCCATCTTCCTAAACTTAGCGTGACATAAAGTAGCGCCATCTCCTCTTAATAAATCCCCTGAAATCCAACGATGTAATCACACACAAGGTGAACAGTGAACATAAAGGTTTTATCTGCAGAGAGATGTTTGACAAACTCGTGTATGGTGGTGCTTGCACTGTAATAATTATACATCTGATTAATGTAATAATGACGATTAACAACCCAATTCCTAAATGTCTAATACCAAACAAAAATAGGACTTATACTAGGTTTATCTCTTGTCTTCGGTTTCTATTTAATGTTTTGAAGCCGTCATACCCTTTCTCTGGGAGATTGCAGCTTCATTCATTTGGCATTCATACCTTGTGTTACTAATGTAAAAGTGCGTCTTTCTAGGTTTACCAATACTCCACTAGATGGCAGCAGTTAGGCACAAGCAACTAAGGATAATCAGTAAAATCGCTGCAGAGTGCACATCACGTCCTGTCTGTTATTTCCATTACAAATTATATTAGTTGGTGTAAAAGACAAAACACTTATTGTCACGGGGGACTAAATTACTAACACAGCTGCAGTGATTAATGGAGCATGGAGAGCTTCATTAGTTTCCTCTAATGAAACCAACTGAAAAGTCTGAATGTTTATGAGAAGAGGGGGTGCGTATGTATGAGGTTGAAGCTGCGTTGGCGGTCACGAAGTGCATCTTTTATGCCGTTAATGTCCTGACTTCATTTAAAAAAAACCCAAAAAGAAGCAACATTCACTATGTGGGACAAATCAGGTGATATGAAATAATTGTCACGTGTGTTACTGCTGTGAAGCGCTATGTACATTAATGGCGCTATATAAATAAAGACATACACATACAAAATGTCGGTGACAGACCACATACAACATGCAAGGAACAATGCAAGAACATGAGTGCATCTGGGGATATATATGCAAGGAAAGACAGAATTGTAGCATACAGAGTGCTCCTTATCTCTAAATTGGTTGGTAAAATTGGCTCTAACCCAGCTGCGGCAGAGATAGTAGTAACCATAGTAGTGGCATCATACACTGCAGCTGCTATAGACCTTAACGTGACATTTAGCCGGCACGGCTTATTTGTACATGGAACCTCTAAGTATTGTGGTAAATCAAAAATGAACAAAAATAATAAGGAACGTAGTTTATAGAAAAGAAAAAAAAAACTTTGTGATTTATTACAATTCAATATCAAATAAGTTCATCTTGTAAAACACAATAAAAACAGGTTATCCAGCCAAACACTGGCGCTATTTTTATGCTTGTAAAGTAAATGTTTGACAACACAGATTGCAATCACTCAGCCTATGTCTGCATGCACATTGGTATATCATTCCCCAACTGAGTTAAGCACCTATGAAAGGTGGCGAGTGAGAAGTACTAGAAATATAAATCATCTTAATCCATGAGAATAGATGGAACACTTCCACAGGCATCTTAATTGTTTTAGAAGCATGTGGAGTCAATTAACAAACATACCTATAAAGCCACAACCATATTGTCGAGTGAACCATTTAACAGCTTTATGCATTAGGGCATATTCAAAAATGTATCCATTCATGGTGAGTTATTCATTAGATTAGGACCACTTTGTATTGGAGAAGCAAGCCACCAACTATTTAATCTTTTTAAAGACTTTATAATGCATCAACGTATTTTTAAATGAAAAATATTCCGCCTGACTAACATTTCTCTATTAAATTTACAGCAGCCGCCTTATTTAATTGAAAATTCTGGTTCAGGCACCTGGGAACGTATGTAAAATGAAACTTTTTATTCCCCGAATTGCAAGAAAAATAGCCTCCATTGAAAGGCAGAAATGACAATACATGCATAAGCCTTAATGTAAATTATAATTAACGACGTACGATTATATATTTACAAAGGTATCATTAATACAGACTTTAAGAAAGACTGTTATATCCTAACCAAGACATCCAAAGTACAGCCAGTTGGTATACAAGAATATAATGAGATAGTTTAGCTAAGTAACCATGAGATGCTGCTCAAACAAACATGTGTTGACCAATCAGAATGGTGCCATTTTAGTACAGTGGAATCGGTATAGTGATAAGCCTACACTGAGATGTAGTGTGCTGGACTGGGCAGGATGTAACAAATGAATACCAATGCTGGGGCGTTATCAAGGCACAAGGTACCTCCAAGGCCAAAGCCCATATTTACATGAATGGACTGTAAGGTGCCTTACGGCTCAGCACTGATTATTAAATAGGGCTTAACTCTCACAGAAAGCGGATATACGGTATAACCTGTGTAACACCCCTTCCCTACCCCTAAGGGAAACTGCAGGCATTATGTGCTATGGTGCTACCTGTTAGGCGTACAGGGGAATCTAAGCCTCCGATCCTGTGGAGCCTGGGGTGAATGGGTGCAGCGCCTCCACCCATGAGGATCCCAGCGTATATAACTATACTGTATACCCCTAATAATCACACTCACAACAGGGTAGACAATACTCCTTTACTATGGTCCCATAGTATAACCCGAAGATAATAATATGCAACACAGCAATAATAACGCCTATAATAATACAATAACAATACAATACAATATGGGGCTTGTTCGCCACAATACTTAGGGTGCTCTGAGCACCTAGAACCCAGTGTTCATCAGAACCTCCCTTGTCCCAAATGTATATGTGAGGGCAGCGCTACCATCCCCTGTGTATCGTTGGTGCACGTCTACCTTCCTGGTACACGCCTGTAACCAAGAGATGCTCCCAAAGAAGATGGGGGTCGGGTCCCACATCGCAGGGTCTCGGACACCAAGCCCCTCACGCATCACGTCCGGCCACCACGGGCTGCTGCCTCCAGCCGGCGTAACTCACAGTCTGCTGTCCTGCTTCGCTGGAGTATCTCACTACAGGGGTAATCATTATGCTGTGGGAGGTCCCTACAATACTCAGATACAGTGAGGGACTGCCTGGGGCCCAGGGGTAAGGTTCTGGCCTAGTCTAGGAAGCTTGACAAGCTCCCTGGACACTACCTCCTCCTTCCACGGCTCTAGGTCAACTGCCACTAACGGTCCTCTGTCCCGTGGAGGAGATTCTCTTCTTAGAACCTTTCATTCCGGCAGCGCCAATCCCAGCATGGCCGCAGCCGTGCTACACACAGTCTATAATGCACATGCAGCGCCAACCGTAAGATGGCCACCACATCTTCCCCCAATAATCCTGAGCCATGGAACCGGCTCCCTACGGAGGTAAGGGAGTACCCTGCTACACCTGTGATACAGTTTTTAAATTATTGCCACCACAGGGCAAAATACCACCAGATTTATTAAAGGAAAAGTATGAATTGACTGCAGTCCTTAAATAAGCTGCAGGGGAAACCTTAATGTCATGCAAGGGAAACTATTTTCATCTTTTTGCTTTTGAAGACTCTAAGTTATAAATTAGAAAAAGAGATAACTATGGAAATTCCACGATGAAAAAAATTAAATAAAAAATAAAAATGATGTGCTGTGTCACTTCGTTGATAAGACAGAGAGCACTTAACCCATCAAGGCCTTTGAAGTATTAGAAACAAACACAACTAGCAAATTAAACGGAAGTCAACAGCTAAACAATTGTTGCCAGCTGCACCTAAAGTACAGTACCATGAGTAACTTGTGTACGACTGAAGCCTCACTGAATTGACATGCACCAAAACAATGGCATTTGCATCATCTATCAAGATTTCGGTAATAAATAGCAATAGTATAATAAACTACAATACACACCAGTCTACATTTAATTCCCTCAATGGAGCAATCGAAGCGGGATGTTTATTAAATTTGTTTTTTATTTTTTACATATGAGGGTGGTTAGGCCTCCCTGGTGGGTAGCGAGGGAGGGGGTAAACCCCTTAATTACTATAATTACAATAATTACTATAGCGGTTAGTAACCACAAAGGTGACTAAGGGGCTAGTGGCCATAGTTTGTTTTCTATTGTAATGTTCCTGCCAACGGAGGACAAGGACTGTGATGAGGATAAGGACGGCCTTCATCCTGACAGGGGTAAGTGCAACTTTTATTTACTTTATGCTGGCTGGTTTTATTTTTAATTGGCAGACATTGGGTGTTGTATTTATGTATTGCACTGTTATTTTTTAATGGGGAAAAGCGCTATTTGCCATCTTTGGTTAATAGCACTTTTACCTATTCCTGTCGTTGGTACAGGGGGTGGGTGACAGGGTTAAATAGCAGGCACTGCATAGTTGTTGGTACAGGGGGTGGGTGAAGGTAGTAGTTGCGGTAGGGTAGCACGAGTGGTTAACCCTTCATTTTCTTAGCCATTGTAACCGCTAAGGTTATGAAGGGGTTAACTTCTACTGCTACCCTCCCGCCTGGCCTAAACTCCCACCCTGTGGCAACTACAAGCTTCACCCACCACCTGTACCAACAACTATGCAGTGCCTGCTATTTAACCCTTTCATTACCTTAGCGGTCAGCCACTAAGGTAATGAAACTGGCTGCAATTGTATTTTTATTGCACAGGATTGCTACCTGAGTCCGGCGGGGACCCTCTGGGACCCGTAGAAACTCCAGGGGGCTTCTGCTTGTTTGCATCTTGCCAAAATATTACACGTTTTTAAAGTACGATATGCTTATCCCTGCTTAGTGAATAACAGTTTCTGGCAAAAAATGCGATTTCTGGCATTTTCTGGCTTATCGTGTGAGTGTTATAGTACTATAAAAATCCGTTTTAGTGCGATATTGCCCTGTTATCGGAGCTTTGTGAATAGCAACACAGGCAATATTGCACTACAAGGGCAGTTATAGTGCTATAAGCCACTTATCGAGGTTTAGTGAATAAACCCCTATGGGTCTTCTGGCTCTAGAAACAAAGTGGTTACAGAATACTTTAACAGTCTTTGGGTTTAGAAGATTCGAACAATGCTTTTCAGGCGGTATCAGTGAATAGGCTCAGCAAGGTTCTGGGGGCCTATACAATGTTCTACATATTTTCCATGGAGTGCCTGTCTCCTGTGTTGCAAGATATATCCCAAGATGCATCTGCCATCTCCATATCCGAAAAATGGTTTAACTACTATAAATCCTTTGTTTAATCCAGATTAATTACAGCCTGGCTATAAAGGAAGCCCTTGTCCTTTACATGAATATGATTAATTGCATGGGTATTGCACATAAATAACCATCAGTCGTTTAATAAAGAAAATACAATGTTTGCATGTAAGCAGCTTTTAGCATACAAAAAAAAACATGAGCCGGTTACAGGAAGTGGAGGAGCTGGCAGATAAGCACACTGGAGTCTCCCCCCTTATCATAGGGAGGCAAGCACACACCCCTGCACTTTTATCCCCTTCCAGGCCAAAAAAAAAAAGCTTTACACAAAGCCTCATCTCTTAAGTCTGGAATGCACCTCGACTGTTTGAAGACATGACTTAGACTTGACACCTTTCTGTACGCTGTTGAGACTCGTCTGCTGTTAACCGCAGACTGTGTGCCTGAGGGGGCTTCAGGGTATAACGACCCTCATAGTCTGCATTTTACTTGTCACATCCGCTCTAAACCTTTGTCTGATCAGCTTTCTTGGTGAATCTCCCCCATCACTGCACATTCTTCATTATTGATGCTTCGCCCCTTTCATTGTGTTGCAGTGCAGGGTCCTGAAGCAGCCCAGGTTGAAAGTAAGACTTCTAATTAGGCCACGGGAGATGGGAGCCTGTCAAGTGTCACTCATCTGTAATGAGTTACTCATTTAAAACATTGTATCATAGACATTAATAAGGTCTCATTCCTAAAATAAAAAATATTTTACAAAATGCTACCTTTTGGTGCAGAAACCGGAATCTTTTTCGACATTGACCCATGCTGCTACAAATCTTTTTTTTTGTTTTAACAAGTCACATTCTTAAAGGTGACGCCAGCATACAGGGATGTATATAGCTAGATCAACATTCCCAAGAAGTCAGAAGATCTAAACTTGATAAAAGCCAATATTCTCACAAATACTTTTATCCATAATCCACGCCAATTAAACAAACAAGAAAATAAGGTAACATTCATATCGACAACACAGATTTGCATCCTGCCATTGCTGTAATTTTACTTAGCTACTTGACTTGTCCATTTAAGCATTTTGTTCTGTATTCCTCAAACAGGGAGTTTCATTGTTAGAGATCATTTATACAGTTCTGCACCTAGCTAATGCATTTCACAACAAACGCATGTCCATTCACCTCTTGTTTTCCTGTCCTCCCTCTACAAACAGATGTATCTATTGTCAGATGTAACTTATTATTCAGAATAACGCCCTCAGTGATTATCATTTACTAGGCTGGAAAAAGTCATGGTTTCGCCTCAGTGTGTGAAACACTGTAGTTCGCTTGGTTTAATATATATATGAAAATAAAATCAGGTTTCCCACAGGAACAAAAGGGCACCCAAGCTTTAATCCTGAAGCCTTTCTTCACGTTTCAGTTGTTTGGGTTTCCAGATGAAGCGCAGTCAATGCTGGGTATTACAAGACTGAGGCATTTTGGGATGAGTTTATTTCACTACACACGGTGTATGAGCCTTGGGCCCTTGTGCAATATCGTTGGAAGATGCGGCCAGCCAAATACTGCCATTGATTTTACATTACTAATACGTCTGATTCCGACTGCATTATTATAGATTAGGAATGGGAAATACTGCAATCAGTACCACTAGAAAGAGAGGACTTCAGTGGTATAGGAATAGCTTTTACACCTTTGAGCTATTGAAAAATCTATTCATTTATCCTTTATATGGGTAGTAAAGAAAGTGTTTCCATCCAACGCCATACTAAACTTCAATTTATTTTAAATTGGTAGTATTACTTAATTCATTATACAGCTCTACTTATTAGAACAGACTTTCTTCATGCTGATTTTTGTGGATATATTATTTCTATTGCTAGTATGTGTTACTCGCTACTTTTTTTTAACATAAAAACACACTGGCTAAGAGTAGCAACTTTTGTGCTATCTGCATTGTATGTGTATTCAAGTAAAGAAGAAGTAGAACAACAAAAGACAAACAATATCCGTGCTGTTTCAGGACAGATGCCGTAGGTTTATCCTTGTCCTAGTTTCCTGTGGCTGCACGCTCCCTGTATCTGTCCGTCCCTCTGTCTTGCAGCTGTCGTAAGTGCTGTCTTGGAACTTGAAAGGGAATTTTCAGGGTTTCCCCTCTGCATTTCCAGCCAGAGTGAAGAGTGACTCGTGGGGGCAGAAGCCATATTTCAGTAGCACTCCTTTTTAACGCACATGGAGTGCTGGGTTTGGGTTCTGGGCTTATAGGGGCGGTGTGTGTTTGTAACATAGCAGAAGTGTGTAAATTGCCATTCTTATTTATTCTTTATAGACTTTTTTTTTTTTTTAGAAATAGAGTTATACTATGTGTATTTAATATGTCCACAGCACCGTTACAACATTATAGGCACATTTTAACATATTTAAGATCTATAATGTCAGCAGCATGTATTTTCAATTCACTATTTAGCAGGTATAACATTGGTTTTTATCATGCACTATATAATCTATCAGAAGGGTCCTTTAACACACCTAAACACTAAAAACCATCTGCCTGTACCCATGTTATTCAGCATGTGCAATCTTTATTCGGACTAATGACCTTACATTAACATGATAGCACTGATGAACTCTCAGTTATGGGTGCAAATCTTGCAGAATACAATATAGAATACAAATGAATGCAAGTGAGCGATTGTGTATATATACAGTACAAACAGGCTTTAGTGTGCCCATGTCATTTTTTGACATTTTAGGTTCTTCTTAATTGCACCAACAAAGAACAATAAATACAATTTATGCTACAAAAATTACCCACTTAAAATTGACTGTTATGCCACTGTTTTTTGTGTGGGTAATATAATGCAGTGTCCGAAAACAGCCAAAGTAATGGGAGAATGTGTGAGTTAGGTGAAAGTAAACTTTCTACAAATATCAATGTATACATTTCGAAACCCATATTTAATTGCAGGTATTACATAGCATGCAACATATAAGGGGTAATTCTATGTAGTCTGAAGCGGTCGTTTGGGACATTTTTGTCCGAAAATCCCCATAGACGTCAACTGGGATTTTCAGCCGAAAAAGGCTTGCATGTGAACCACATTGTATGATATAGTACAGGGGAGCGCAAACTGGGGGGGCAGGAGATTTGTCTGGGGGGCGTGGGCGGTTGCAGAGGTCCCGCGCTCTTCCCCCAGGCATTTAAATTAAATGCCTGGGGGATCGCGTGAGACCTCTGCAACAGGGAAATTTACCGAGATTCGGAAGCTGTGGCGCGTCTCCATGGCAACGCAGCATCAAATTACGCCACAGGGTCATGTGACGTGACCCCGGAGCGTCATCTGACGCGGCGGCAGGTTGGAGGGGCGGGCGCAAATCTGGAGCAGACCAGACAGGGGGGCGCAGCAGGAAAAGTTTGCGCTTCCCTGAATTATAGAATAAGGCTAATAGACGTGGGCAAAGTTTGCCAGGCTATTGCTGCAATATTTTTTCAAATGTTGCATTTGGTGTGTTTGTGTTTGTAATTCTTGCAGTATATGTAGCCTCAGCAATTTCAATCCAATCTCACTCCTAACCAGCGTTAATGTTTTCACAGATGTCACCTGTCGTAATTATAAAAGTAAGCTTTATGCCAGTTAAATGTCATGCCAAAAGCCACAATTCTCATTCATGTAAGTCCTTGACAGCTAAGTGATATGTATTGTGGGCATGAGAGCTACTGTCAGGTTTATGAAAGAACTAAAATCACAAATGTGTAAGGGAAATACACTATTCAATACGTGACTGAAAAGGGAATGTTAAAAATGTTGACAAATGATATGCTTACAAAGCAACAATTAACCAGCGTTCAGCGGCCAAGGCTAACATTTCATAAAACTTCACACAACAACATCCGTTTCCGGACAAAACTATTTTCACATAAACCCCCCGTCCCCAACAAATACTACATTGATGTAACAATAATGAACAACACATAGAATAAACACAGAGCAGGGCCATTGTCAGGTTCTACCATATTTGTGTTTTGGTTGTGCGATTGTGTAAAATAAAGGGAATGAATGGAATTTGTCTTTGTGTTGCACGAAATCCCTTCAAATAAGCTCAGAACGCCCCATTAGCAATATAAACAGGAAGGAAAACAGAAGGAAACTTTGTACTGTACCAAAGTTAGATCTGAAATATTCCATTCAGTGCAGAATGTACATTATTACCACATTAAAAACAGAATGCATCGCATATTAAAACATTGCTCATTGCAGGACGACAAACTCGGAAATACTGTCATATATTTTTACAGCATTAAATAAACTGAAATGTAACTTATTCAACATAGCACAAGAAGAAGGGACACTAGATTGGCGCCAAAAAATACAGTGAAAGACAACTGGAGGAATGGAGCTGGAGGTGTGAAATGGCAGAAACATAAGGAAGAGAGAGGAAATTAGGGAGTAGATGGGTGATAGATTTACTCAGTGTAGGGGGATATATATTTGTATGTATTCTCCTGAACCGCTTTCCTACCAAAGGGCCCTGTAGCACAATTTGCTTAGCAGGCCCTATCATGTTGGTCCTCAACCTACAATTTAGCAAATGTAACATGTGATGCAGTTGTGGCGTCAACGTAACTGTGCATTCTCAGAGAGTAAACACTTGCAAATACCGCAGTGGAAGAAACAGTCCGCAGTAAATCTGACCTACTGTACTGTGTTGTATAATATGACGTGTACCTCTTAGTGACTTTAATAAGAGTCAATGCACTGCAGCAACTCCTATCTCCATAGAAATCTGCTCTATGGGGGGGATAGATTCATATAAAGCAAATGCAGATTTAAGCCTTGCTCCATTTCCTGCTTGGGTTTGCATGAAATGTAAGAGAATTTCCTACAGTTGGTGCAAATTGTAGACGTTTATTCTCCCTCAGACCAGGCGAATTTCCTTGACGCATATAAAGGTTGAACAACTTCTTTACCCCTCAATAAAAAACACCCACACAAATCCTCTATTCACACCCTCCATCTACTCCTTCCTGCTGCTGGGGATCTCCCCTAGGCCTGAAGTCAGACATACACACCTGATCTCACCCACGCCTCCCTGCCATCTCTTCCCCTGCAAATGGTGTTAACCTTCCACGTTAACACTGACTAACCTTAAAACTCGCTACACAATTCAAGCATCCCAATAGCCTGCACTCATGGCTATTCTCCCACACAGTGACTCCTACATTGTGACCAAGCACTACCATCTACAGCACTTATTCCCTCACCTACTGTCTCTGTAAGTTTCCCATCAAACCACTTAGATTGTAAGCTCTTTGGGGCAGGGATTTCCTTTCCTATTGTCTGATGTTGCTGCACTTATTGTATTATTATAATTCTCTGTACTGTATTCTTTGTGAAGCGCTGAGTACACTTTTGATGCCATATAAATAAAGACATCCAATGCAATACAAAGGTGAAACTGAGATGCTCAGAATTGGATTTATTGGTTACTAGCTGATATATCCGGCGCTGCCCGGGATGTAAATCCGTAATAGGTAGTATTATTTATAAATAGGGTAACAATAGGATGACTATTTGGTGGAAAGGTTGAATAATAATGTTGAAAAGAAATATGAAAGAAAATGTAATACGATGTTGTTTAAAAATGGTTTATTGTAAACACACCACAGTACAATGTATTATATTTTGGTGACATAAGTGATGTAAAAAGTGAGGTGTGTGTCCCACTAGGGTGTGATCGGGTGTTCAGTACGGGTGGCGGGTGGGTAGTGAGTGCTGGCTGTGGGTGGGGGTCCCGCTAGGGTGTGAGGCGGTGGGTGTCTGGCAAGTGCGGGCAGCGGCTGGTCAGTGATGTCGGTGCGTTGGGGTGTGAGTGCGGTGGGTGTGAGACAGGAGGCGCTGGGTGCGTGGTGAGTGGGTGCGGCGGCTAATCAGTGATGTCGGTGCGTAGGGGTCGGAGGCGACGGGTGTGTGTCGAGTGTGGCGGGTGGGTGAGAGGCGGCAGGTGTCTGTTGAGTGAGGGCGGTGGCTTTGGGGCGCAGGGGTGTGAGGCAGCGGTGGCTGAAAGGCAGGGGTGGTGGGAGGGAAGGCAGGGGGGAACGGGGGAAGGCAGGGGCGGGGTGGAGGGAGAAGGCAGGGACAGGGGGGGAGGCGGGGGTGGGGGTCACTGTGTGTTTCATTGTGTCTGTCACTGTGTGTGTCATTGTGTCTGTCCCTGTGTGTGTCAGTGTGTCTGTGTGTCTGTCACTGTGTGTCAGTGTGTCTGTCACTGTGAGTGTCGGGGGGGGGGGTCAAAAATGGAGCTGGGGGGGTCACAAACGGAGCTGGGGGGGTAAAAAACGGAGCTGGGGGGGGTCAAAAACGGGGCTGGGGGGGTCAAAAACGGGGCTGGGAGGGTGGTCAAAACAGAGCGGGGGGGGGGGGGTCAAAAACGGAGCTGGGGGGTGTGACAGATATGAGGGAACAGTAGTGAAAAGAGGGTATTACGGCCCTAAATTAGTGCAGGGTTTCTGCTCCACTCCACGGTTTGGAGATTTACCAAGGGGAATCCAGACCGGGACTTCTAGCTCTCCCAGCTTTCACAGGACTGGAGCAGCTGATTGAGCAGGGAGATGATTAAAAGGCTGCTCTAAACAGAGCAAGACAGGGCTGTTTGACTCTCAAGAGGAGGGTGTGCTGAAAAGCTGTGTTATGTTGAGAAAAAGACTTTTGTTTTGTTTGTTTGATTTACTCTTGTTATCTGCTGTAGCATTTGTATGGCAAAATAAACAGGCCAAGCTTTTCACCTCTGTGACTCTCTCTTCTACCTGGAAGGCTGTGTGAAAGTGCTGATCCTTGGACAAAAGGTACAGAGCAAGAAGGTACTTTGTTACAGGGGGGTCAAAAACGGAGCTGGGGGGGTCAAAAACGGAGCTGGGGGGGTGGTCAAAAACGGAGTGGGTGGGTCAAAAACGGAGCTGGGGGGTCAAAAACGGAGCTAGGGGGGATCAAAAATGGAGCTGGGGGGGTCACAAATGGGGGACTTAACTGAGCTCCATTTTTGAAACCCCCCCCTAGCAGCAGCAGCAACAGCCGGCGCCACCACCACCACCACCAGGGAGCATTTCCTCACCTCAGACAGCAGCAGCAGTGTGGCCGGGGGTTGGGGACCCCTGGGTTAGAGCGCACCGGCCAATGAGAGCCGTGGGGGGGCGGGCAATCCAGGAGGGGCGAGACACCAGCCAATGAGAGCCGTGGGAGGGCGGGCGGACCGACGGACCGATGGACCAATCAAATGGTCTCTAGAGACTCACAACCAAGATTTTCAAATTTATATATATAGATTATAATGTGTGCATCATGTAGCACCTCCCTAACTCCTCCTATGGAAACATGCTGGATCTCAAACTAATGGGGCATAAAACAGGAGCAAAAACATTGATACATTGGCCCAACAAGACGCAAGATGAAAATGATGCTCTTTACATTGCTACATCACCTGCTATATGTTATCTTAAGGTACTGGTTCCCAATATTTTTTATTAATGGGTCCCTACAACATAATTTGTATTGTTTTGGACCCTCCATTCTGTATTCAGTGCACAAAGAAAGATGTCCAAAATGTAACATTTGGGTCCCAAAACAATCCCATAAAAACATGTAGTCCCCAGTTTTGAAATTGTACCGAGGGATCTCACGGAACTGACCTGTTGACCCCCCACCTCCGAGCACCCCCATGATTCCCCAGGTATACTGTATGTGGGATTTGTTGTGCAAGTGTTTGAATACAAAAGAAACGACAAATGTAGCCGCAGAGTCGCAAATGGAAATTGTCGACGATTTGTCCCGAGTAAGTATGACCGAGAAAACAGCCTGGCTCTTGGGATTCAGAGGCACCGCAAATCATGTTTGAGGGATAGTACCGGTATTAAAAAAAATCCCCTTAAAAAACCCTCCCCAAAAAGCACAGAAGCAGCGCGGTCTGTTGCTTTAAATAAGTAGTAGTTTACATTGTGTAATTTTTTATTTGGGTTATTGTTGCAGGAAATTGTAATTCTCTCTCTGTATCTGTTTCTGATCCCTTCTTTCTGTTGTAGCCCCCTTTCCCTATGACAATGGGAACTACGCGTGCTGCCTTTACCTGAGGCTCACAGAAGGCCTGAGCCTCCGCCGCTTGGAGCCTGGGGTGAGCTCTCGGTCTCTTCGGTAAGGCGCCTCCACCTGGGAGGGATCCTAGCTCTGCAGGATAACCCCTCACTGGTGCCAATACAGTATTGGGAAATACGCACACACAGGTATAGTATAACAGTTTACTAACACACACACAAATAATGATAGTACAATACCCAGTAACCCAGCCTAATACCCACACGGTATATGCCCAATACCAAGTCCACCCCAATGTCCACACTCCGGTGAGATTCCCCCAAAGTACTGAGGGTGCCCTGGGCACCTGACCACCTTGGTGTCCACAAAGCGAAGCCCACCCAAAGTGTGTGTGGAGTAGCGCTACCCCTGTGTGATATCGTTGGTGCATGTGGTACCTCTCCTGGTCTCAGCCCAGACCAGGATACACTAAAGATCCAGATTCAGCATGGCCTGCAACGTGAGGCCACGATGCGGGGTCAGCCAAATCTCTCTCCTTACCGGAGTCGTCCGCCTCTTGAGGGAGCTCCAGCTGGAGTGTCTCCCTTAAAGTCTATAGGTGCATGTGGTCTGATCCCAGACCACAGGCCTCAGATGCCCGCATGGCCGTCCGGTCACTGATGGAGCACGCTATCGCTAAAATGCTAAGGGGAGTGTCCCTATCTGGGGGGTGGGGGCTTTCCTGCAGCACAAACTATAAGGCTAGGGCCTAGCTGGGGCCTATGGGGCAGCTCTGGCCTAGAACGGGGGCCACTGGCACCCGGTCACTACATTCCCCATTGGTGTTCCTACTCTGACTGAGTGCGCGGCTTTCTGCGCGCCAAACTGCATCTTCCCTGCAAGCCCCTATGGCTCCTGGGACATGTAGTCCCTTGCGAACCGTGGGCAAGATGGCCGCCGCAACTTTGGTATTGCGCATGTGCAAGGACTCCACTATGCATGCATGCATGCGCAAGAATCCAATATGGCGGCGCCCGCAACCCTGCACAGCCGTGGAGCTCCGGCGCTCCAACACCCCACAGACGTCCCCCTCCCTGGCACAGGAGGTAAGAGGGGAGCTGGCTACACTATCTATTTCTTATTCATTCCCTCCCATTTCTTTGCCACTTTCTGTATCTTTCCGTGTCCCTTCTGTCACTCTAAGCCCTCAGTGCAAGTCTTTTAGGCCTTCCGGGTTGGGAAACATTCTTAAGGGTTAATGAAGCATTGCAGCCTTTGTCTTCTCCGTGCGATAGTCCTATGTGGTACTCGGTGGGCAATACACATTGAACGGCTTTACCTAAAAACTCGGATTTATTAATGGGCTGTAATAAAAGGAATCCCCCTCCCACTTCAATCAAGACCTACTGTCCCCTGCCATTTCCTATGTGACAACAGCCCCCATTGCATCATTTACACTGCTGTCAATTATATCTATTGTAATCAAGACCTACTGTCCCCTGCCATTTCCTATGTGACAACAGCCTCCCATTGCATCATTTACACTGCTGTCAATTATATCTATTGTAACACGAGAAAAATATCATTCATTACATAATGAAAATATAAAAAATGATGAATACTTTTTTTATATACCATATACTGCTGATGACAGTGAAATAATAAACAGGTGAAAACTGACAAAGATTAGGATTTTGAAATATGAAAAGTCAGAAATAGATCAGCAGAACATGAACTATCAGGTTATGTTATGAACGCATTTTTATTTTTCGAGGAGGGAATGCTGCTATAAAGCTGCAGAGCAAGCAATATCCTACATGTGTGTGTTTTTTTTTTTTTAAATAATCAGTTCTGTACTGTGAGAAAATGCTTGTAGCATTTTTTTTAATTTAAATTTTCATGTATTATAATATAACAAACCTTTTTTGTTTCTATAGCAACCATTTACAAAGTCACATCCCCTCTCTCTTCTGAAACAAGACTCTGGCAAATCCCTTTTTCAGCCCTACCCTCTCGCAAGCAGTGCACCAATTGTATCTAGTGACTTCCTGGTCACATGATCTTCCCCACAGAATGTTGCATGTTTGGTCCTCTTCTGCTGAACTGACAGCCATTTAGTGAGAACGGAGAACGGATCGATCGGCGACTTACTTATCATTGTGTGGATTATATTGATGCACATATTAAAGGGGGAACAATTTTTTTAATTAAAAAAATGGCAGCTTGGACTGATCTTTAAAGCTGCAGTTCAGTCAATATCCTGCATGTGTGTTTTTTTTTTAATAAAACAGTTCTGTAGTAAGAAAAAATACTTTTAGCATTTTCTGTTTTTAAAAAAACTACTTTGAAAGACCAATTTTCTTGTAGTCTATTTTAACAACCATTTGCTAAGGCACTGCCCCTTCATGTCCTGTCACAAGCTCTGGCACACCCCTTTGTCAGCCCTGCCCTCCCTCTAGCACATGTCAGTGCAGGAGTGCTCATGAATATTCATGAGCTTCCACTGAGTGTCAGAAGCAGAAGAAAAACATATGCCATATCTAAAGATCTTGCCAAATTTTGCTGATCAATACATGGAGAACGAATTGACTGGCAGCTATACTGTTCTTTAGATAATTAGAGATTGCCCACATGAAACTATTGAAATAAAAAAAAAAAAAAAAAAAAAAGACTGAACTGCAGCTTTAAGATCCATCTATTTAATCAGACTACGATGTTCACCTATGCCTACAGAATACTGTGTCCATTAGGAAGGGGTCAATGCAGAATATGGTATGTGGATTTTTGTCTGTCACGTTATTGACATGACTGGTGCTTGGTGCTACTTTTCCCACAACGTATAAAAATGAGATTCAAGTGACTGAAAAAAAACCCTTTAGTACAGCAAATAATCATGAGGGGGTTATCAGTAACGGTGTGCCTAAGCCACCCAAACTAAATGACCTGCAGTGATAAGGAACATGGAGAATGGTTTGTGCATGTGCAATAGAGACAATGACATCTTTGTGGTTTGAGAAGCCATTCACAAAGTTATGGTGGGTAAAGAAAATGTCAAAAACCCTCCACCATACAGTGTTCAGTAAATAAAAATACCACTTGTAGATGCATTTGCATCTATCAGACAGGTCTGCAACCCGGTATTTCCCATTATCGCTTAGCATACAATGCTTCCACTGCAGCCAGGGATTCTGGGTAATGGCATTCAAATGAGCACACAGTGTGTCACTCTTTACCTCTTAACCATTTTAACATGGACCCCTATGAGCTTATGCCTGCCGTATTACACATTGCACAAAACCATCTATGCTTTAAGAAGAAGTGAGAGAATTGGAAAGAGATGGATTGCAAAGGCACTTGGTATTCTGGATGATCAAAACCAGAACACTCTTAAACATTGCTCCATGTGAAGATCAGTGGGAGTCTGTGTTATGGAAGGAATAATACAATGTTAAATTATAAATAAAATAAAATAATAATAATAATAATAATAAATAAAAATGTTATGGAATGTACTGTACTCTACTTAGACAAATAGAGACCTTGCAGTAGGCAGGGAGGCATCTAATGAACTCTAAATGCTGAGCCGCTGTAACAAAGTTCAAGGAATATGCATTCAGTGTTATGTTTACCAGGCAAACACATTCCATGACAGATTCACTCCCACAACCAGGAATGGTCATTACTTTATTCACAACCCCCATCAGCCTTTGATCAGACATCCTTGTGTGTTTGAGTAACATACAGTACATTGTTCTCTATGTCTACTAACACCAAGTTCCTTTAGATGCATTAGGAAATTGAATATAATTGCTAATTATATTGATAACAATATTGACTAGCAGAGCAATTATTAGGACAATAAAATCACATTTAAAATTATTTTTATTTATGCTGTGAGTGCTGAAGAGGACTGCAAGGCATTGTTTGCAATGGGCTTCACACCCCTGGCACTCAAAATATTATCCATTGCACAAAGTAATACATAATTATAGATCTTGGTAAACTCTTGGGGGTATATGTACTATACTAAGGTCCTATTAGGTAAAAAAATTTGTGCGTCAACATTTTTGTGCTAAAAGCAGTCCAAATGTTCAGAAAATGTGTCGCATGTATGATGTCTTCATACATGACACATCATTTGTTGTTTGAAATTAATTTTGATACATAATAAATAATTGATACAATTTAAATTAAAATAGAATTATGTGTATTTTTATTCCTAGCTTGTATTAGTAAATATCAATTATTAGTGCAATGTTATTTATAATAGCAATATTGTGAAAATATTACGTTGTTAACCTATCAAATAAAACATTTGTGCTGCGTCAGATACATTTTGGGTTGATACATACCAATTCTGCGTTAACATCATTAACATACTTTTTTATAGTTTATGCCAAATTGAACTTGGCAGACAATTTTGACACACTTTTTCCTTTCTTTGGTGTAGAGTACATAGAAATTCCTCTTCTCAAAATTTTTTTTGCCGCTGATTGCAAATTGAGCAATTTCCAATTGGTACATACAGTAGTTGCACACAGGAGCAATTTAACATGAAATTTCCGTGTGCCAAATTCAGTTCCTGAATTCCCAAGGATTCAGAAACTTGAAAGCAGATATTGTTTTCTTGCAAGAGACACATTTTGATACTCAGGAGCCCCCAAACACTTTCAGCGGGACATACCCTATAGCATTCTACTCTTCCTTTACTAGCAAAAAAGAGGGGTTGTGATACTGATTAAACAGGATATTCCATTCCAGGTTTTGGAGGTTAAGAGAGATCAAGGGAGGAGGTCCATAGTGGTTCATATCAATACATATCTCCTCCAGCACCCCTCATCATCATCATCCTCATATCTCCCCTAGCACCCCTCATCATCATCCTCATATCTCCTAGAGCACCCCTCATCATCATCATCCTCATATCTCCCCCAGCACCCCTCATCATCTATAAATAGATGGGGGGGAGGGGAGGAATCTGATAACAATTAAGAACGGGACTAGGGGTTGCCCCCTCTCCCTTCTTCTTTTTGCCCTGACAATTGAAACCTTTGTGGCAACAATCAGAGCTGCCCCAAATATACAAGGGATTAATATAAAAGATGAGTGTTACAAATTATCACTTTTTGCAGATGATATTATCCTTACTATACAGTAGCTAACCCATTGACATCTCTCCCGAATTTACAATCCACTCTCCGGAGGATTGGGGAATTGTCTGGGTATAAAGTTAATGTGGGAAAATCAGTAGCGCTAAATTTAACGCTAATGGAAAGGGAGGTCGACGTTTTTAAACAACATTTTGACTATAGGTGAAAAAGACCCATCTGAAGTATTTGGGGATATACCTTACTAGGGACTACAACTCATTATATAAATATAACTATCCCGACCTTTTTTCTAAGCTTGAAAAGATCTACAAGTTTGAAATTCTCACTATATTTCCTGGATAGGGCGTATAACAGCGTATAACGGCGTATAACGTTAAGATGAATATTCTCACCAGACGTCTATATTATTTCCAAACATTAGCAATATTTGTCCCACATACAAATATAAAATAAATCCAAAACCGTCTTATGCAATTTGTTTGGAAACATAAACAACCGAGAATAGCTAGGTCAATTATGCTGGAGTCTAAAGAGGGAGAGGGTCTAGCGGTTCCAAATATTCTAAAATATTATATAGCTTCTCATTTGAAACAAATGGTTTATTGGCATTCCCCGGGAGGGACCTATGCTTGGGTGGATCTGGAAAGCTCACTTAAATACCCGATTGGCCTACCTGCTCTGCTGTAGTCGAGCTCTAGGACTGGGCTTGGGAGACAGCCTGAGTAGGCGGTAATCAGTTTACTTTCAAAATCTGGCAGTTAGAAAAAAAAATACAAAGTTATGTCAACTCCATCTAGACTTACACCCCTATTCGGCAATCCAGGGTTTTTGCCGGTGTTCCAGGGTCGGGACTTTGAAACCTGGAGACAGAGGGGAATTCTAGAGATGGGAGATTTATTAGATAAGTTGATGTCGTTTGAGGAACTGATGAGAAAATATGGTTTATATCGGACGGAGGTGTTTAAATATATGTGTGACTCTAGGAAAGAACAATTAAGTAAAAAAGAATGAACATTACTGTCACGGGAGACCAGAACTTTTAACACCTGTGCCACCGGGATCACTATCATCAGACAGGACACAATAGTTGAATAAACAAAAATTTATTCTGGCAAGCCAGCAAACATTCAAAATATACAATCATAATGCAACACTCACCAACTGGGGTCTGTGGGGGAAGAATGTAGCCTCAATTAAGTGCATGGGCCTGCTTCAGTAGGCTTGCCCTGAACGTCTTTTTCTCTGGCATTTCTCTGTATGCAGCCCGGCTAAGTGTATTACCGACTCTGCACACGGAGAAATGCCCGAAACACACGGACATTGCTGGCTTTGCTAACTGTATTGGGAAATACATTAACACAGGGAATAAAGTGCTTTTTGCATTCCCTGTTCCCCAAGACACACAGTTTTCCCCCCTCCAGATATCACACAGTGACAGAGCTCTCTTCTGGAAGAGGTTACACACAACACATTACATCCAGGCCAAAATGAGCCTCACAGAGGCGGCCATTACACATGGTTTTGGGGCAGCCAGCCAGGCTTCACGTTTATTATGTGAGCCTGGCTAACCCCTACCGTCACAATTACATTGAACACAAAGTTAAATCATGCTCTCAAGCAGGAGAGAGTTGATATAATTAGGAAATACTTATTTCTTTGGACTATAGTTGGACAATCATGAGTGTTAACGGCAAATAGATTTCTGTTGTCTATACACAAAAATGTATTGTCCTAATATTCTGCCAGTTAATGTTCTTTTAGGCCTGGAGTTGCCTATAAAGTGAAAACAGAAATTATAGAAATAATCTCCTATGCTGACAGAGGACGACACATTAAAATAAATCTTCTCAAAACCTCCCATTCTTGCATTCCGGCAAACACAAAACCTCAGACAGAAGTTAGTCAACAGAAATCTTCATAACAAACTCAAGGACCCTGAGAATGGCTCAAGACAATTAAAAAACATACCCTGCAAACTTTGCAAGCATATATGCCAAGATCCCAGTCAGTCACAAACATAGAATGTTCAATGTTAAAGAATCCTTCTGCTGCACATCCAGGAATGTGGTATATATGATTCAATGCAGCAACGGTGACCAAGGATACTACATTGGTGAAACCAGCCCCAAACTTTAAACCAGATTGATCCTACATAGACACAATAACACACCATGAAGAAGGGAGAAACTGTATTGCACTCCAGTGAGACACCACTTTTCACAGCCGGATCATAACATACAGTAAATGGTTTAAAAATCCTAATTCTCAAAGGAATGTTGAAAAGCAGTCATGAACGGAAAACATTTGAACTCAAAATGTTAATGCTCTTTGATACTAAACTTTGACATACTTGAAAACGAGAGATAAATCTCAATGTAATACATCCTGGTAAACATTTTATAAATAAAAATATATTTAAAAAAACAAGAGGACATAATGCTGATATGGGGTTTATTACACACACAATTGTTTTGTAATGATTGTCCCTGTTTTATGATTTAACCTCCTTTCCCTCCCGGCACCCCCACCCCCTTCACACTGCTGATGGAAATATGGTCCTATTTCTCACTATCCCTTTCATCTATTTATTGCCCTGCCTGTTTATTCATCATCCACTCTGACTTAATTTCCCACATCATCTGCCTTAGAATGCTGCAGTATCTTTTTTTTTTTTTTTTACATCTGTGTTAAACTCATGGAATATTTGTAAATCAGTATTGCCTGAGCAGAGGAAGAGAGAGATTGTCCTATAATATCAATTGTTAGTCCAAATAAAAAAGATATCACCTAATACCGATGTACTATTGAAGTAATACTGAAGTACTCAGTGATTTCTAAAAACCTTATGTAGCACCTGTTCCCCCACCATAAGTGAGATTATCCGGCTACCTGAAGTTGCTGGTGCGGTGCATACCTGTTTGGCTGGAACAGGAGGCTCTGAGTGCTCCGTGGTTGGTTGGGGAGATATCAGGACAGGTTTTCAGAGTGGTTCATCTCGATGTACAGCGCCTCCAGCCAGTGAGGATCCTGAGATGACCAGGATGGTTCATGCTAGAAGTCATAGCCTTCTCCATTGTATAAGATCCTGCAGGCCCCATCCAGCTCCTTATCCCTGATGGCACTCAGAATAACACACTCACTCCCACTCCTCAGGGGGAGGGGAGACAGACTCCTGACTTCTGGGAGAGTGCTAGTATATACCCAGGGGATAGGCTTGTAACCCTGCCCCATAACAGGCCAGGTCTGATACTGATAGGCATAATATTAACTGCATGTGACCCAACCAGTATCCTCCACAGGATGACACTCTCAGAGTGTTGCTAGGCCCACCCCTGGATACAGTAACAATGCACCCAGGCTGCAATAGCAAGCTAGGCCTTCATGAGAGAACTTACCCTTCACAGTGCCTGTACCCAACGGGACTTATACTGTGAGGGCCCAGCAGAAGGATAGCGGTTGGAGGTTAGGCTATACTTATTTATTATATTAAGTATATTCAGTGTAGGTACCTACTAAACGGAGTCTACCTTGACGAGGTTGGCAGGCTTGAATCATGTTTTGGTCAAAAGATACAACCAAATGATTCCTTTGTTACACAGACTTAGGTTTTAAATGTAAAAAAGTCACTAGAATATTTTAGCCCAATTGGTAGCAGCGCAGAAATTGTTTTTTATTTTGAAGTGTCATATGAAGCTATAAGATCTCAAATATATTTCAGGGTCTGGAATACCTTTAGATAATCTTCACCTTAGGGGCCACACATCTCAGGGATTAATCTAAAAAATGATGACTTCATTATACGCTGTCGACTGGCAGGGAAATGCTCCTGAAGGATAGGTAATTGCAGCCTTGGACAGAACACCTGCTTCACGTGAAGGAAAACCAGTAAATATGAATTGTGGAATTAAAACCCCCTTGGCAAAAGTGCTGAGCAGCTGGGGAGATGCTTTACATGTCAAGACATTTGAATGGACATTTTAATGGCCTCTCTCTCTCTCTCTCTCTCTCTCTCTCTCTCTCTCTCTCTCTCTCGTTTTTAAATGTAGCTATTGACAATTTAAGTTTTGTACACTATAAATGAATCTTACCTCTGTCAGGATTATTATCTGACCCTTTTCCCAAATGTTGCTTATCTCCATATGTTTAATGTTAGTCTTTTATCACCTCTATTTTGCTTGTACTCCATTTGTTAGGTTTCATTGAAAAAACTAGCACTGATTAATATCAGGTGTTATGATGTGTTGGCAGTATAAATTTAAGCTCACTATTGGGGAAGCACTGGCTGGGGCTAGCAGTGCATATATAATGTTCATAATATAAAGTGCATATTTTAAGTGTAATATAAGAGTTATGCAGGAGGTTGGCAGGAAATTGGAAGGCGATTGATCCTTGTATTCTTCACTCAACAATTGACCTGAACTTGTCAACTCTTCTCCAGCCTTGAAAGCCTGTATTTAAACACTTTCAACGCTACTAAAGTAAGGCACACGTAAGGTACACAGCCTTGTCTTTGTTATCTATCTTTCTGAAAATGAACCGGCTACTTTCCTCAGTTTTGTTCTTTACTGTGGCCCCATGTAAATGTTACTCTATCAACTACACACCCAATGTAATCATACACGCTGGACTACTCAAAAGCCTTTCATTATCTAATGTATGTTGGTGGAGAGCTCTGAAAACCAGCACACCTAGCACCCCTCATTTTAATGGCAAATATAGCAACTTTGCCGCCTGCAAACACTTACTCAACCTACTAGTTATATTGTTACTCTCTTTAGCAGGGGATACGGAACTCAAACCAGTCCTCCCCTTTTCAACTCTGTCCCGCACCCCTGATAATACCCGCTTCAAATTCCCAAAAATTCTGTCGCCCATATAAATATTCATAGTCTGTTGCCCATTCTGAATGCACTACGGACATGGTGCCTTTTGCATAAGCCTAAAGTCCTAATTCTCACCAAAACATGGCTAACTCCCAAATCCCTAGATGGATCTATCCCTATTCAGGGATAAGTCAAAGAGAAAAAGGATTGATCTGCGCTTATATAATTGTGATTATTGTGCTCAAGTGTATTGCTTGGTGCAAGATATTACAGTGTAATTAATAACAATTAAAATATAAGACATGTTAGAAAGGGGGAGAGGTCGTGCTGCTGTACTCGTGGGATGGCTCCACAAACCGAAACTAGTACAAAAACAAAAAGAGAAACAGCGCAAAAAGCCTCTTGGTGTAGTATATTAAAAAGTGTTTATATTAGTGAAACAGGTGAGTATTCCACGTACATCAAAAATCTTTAAACTTAGCATGACATGTATATGGACATGTTACCACACAGCAATCTGCAACCGTGGATCACGTGGTGTCTATCACCGGATCAATTCTCCCCTCACACTCCCGTGTGGCAGTCCTTATGTACCCGCCACTCGAACAGATCGAGGCCCCTTGCCGCAAGGTGAGGGCACAGCCACCACTATCACGGAGAGAAGGGCTCCCTTGCCGGTTCCTCGGCGTCAGCTCACCACACACGCGCCAGTGACGTCATCGGGGGGCGCCGACGGAATGTCTCACGTCGCATCTTTTGCATGTGACCAGTGGAAGCAGCCGGAGAATGTCCCGTATAGAAATAGGTATTGACAATAAAAATAAACCTCAATAGTTAGTAGTAGGAACGCGCCCTCTTCTTTCCAACGCGTTTCGTATATATAATATACTTCGTCAGGGACTCCTTTCATTTTACGCTGCCCAATCCTCTTTTGAAATCCTAATTTGTAAAATTTGCCTCCCCTTGTCTATGCTAATTCTTATTGCAGGGATCTACAGCCCGCCTAAAGCCTCGCTACAATTCCTGACTGATATGACCCACTTTCTTGGCACTATTTCCTATCTGAATGTAAAGAATGAGCTGTTAGTTCTTGGGGATTTCAACCTCTATTGACTTCACCCTAAAAACAAAATCTGGACACAATGGAAGTCACTAAATTTAGCCCAACTAATTTCCCAACCCACACGGTGACCATGCAATAGTTATGAGGTTTGCAAAATCATTTCCAGGTTTTCACGTTCCGGTCTGGGATTTTTCTCTTCCTTGCCCTCTGTGGCTAGATCAGCCATTTTTGCTCCTGGCAACTTCCTTTAAAAGGACAGCCCTATGAGCAGGAAGTTGCCGAGTAAAGTTCCAGTTTCCTGTTGTGTTCATGCAACGCGTTTATGCGTATTGTCTTTCATGTTACCAGATCCAGCTCACTTACCTCGACTATCCTTGTCTTCAGCCCACCCGACCACTGCAGGTATCTCGACTACCCTTGACTTCAGCCTGCCTTGACCTCTGCATCCACACCAACTTTGCAACTCTGCTACCAGCCCTGGCATTCGGCCTACTTCGTACTACTCCATCAGGACTCTGTTGGCTCAGGTCGGTTCTTTCACCTTCCTAACCCAGCCCTGTGGGTCCACTTCCTGCTTGACATGAGCATTGTTACAATAGTGTATTGGGTAAGGAAAATCAAACCACCCAAATCAAGTTCCAAAGTTCTACTCACTAGAACACTTCGAAACTTTAACTCAGAACAATATATGGCTGATCTTAACAACGTAATACCTGACCTCGATTCTGTGCTTGATTATTTCCAAATAGAGCTCTTAAAACTATGTGATACCCATTCTCCACTATGCAGAATAAGAGTACAGGGGGACCCACCTTCCATGGGTTACAGCCGACCATATTGCGCTTTACCATTTAGGGATACCCTGTAAAAAATATCCCAAGTTCCTGGCACTACAAATGATTTTAATAACTAGATGCCTGTGGAAAACATGTACAAGGCAAACAAAACTAGTAAAAGCCCAATATTACTCTTACAATGTTTATCATAATAAATAAAATCCAGCAAACTTCTGGTAGGTCATCAGCAATATATTCCATCAACAACCATCTAATATAAAAAAAGGAATATACTACACTGACAAATCACACTGACATTGCAAATGCATTCAATGAATACTTTGTGGGCTGTGCTACTTCCGTAAAATCAAAGCCCAACCCGAACTAGAAACATGAAACTCAACCGGTGGTAATTTGTCCCAGTATCTGAGTAATAGATTACACAGGCGCTCATAACATTAAAAGTAAACAGTCAATGTGGACCTGACCTAGTTCAATCAAAGTTTCTATAACTCAATGCCCCAGTCATTGCCATACCGCTTGCCTCCCTAATCAACTCTATTTTGTCTTCAAGCCATATCCCACTGCCAGAGTTGTCCTAGTCTTCAAAATTGGGGCCAAAAACATTGTCTCCAACTACATTACAGTCATTCTCTCTTCTGCCAATTCTATCCAAAGTCATGGAAAAATGTGTCCAATCCCAATTAAGCAATTACTATACCAAGACAAATTTCCTTAACCAACTCCAATCTGAATTTTGCCCAAACCATTCCATGGTAACTACCCTCTCAAAAGTTTGCAATGAGATTCTAGTGTGGAAAGTAACTGGGACAACATACTGATGCAATATTCCTAGATTTTGCAAAGGTATTTCATACTGTTGATCATGTTAACTTGTTAAACAAGCTCCAGTGCTCTGGAATAGGGGAACACGCTGTGAACTACCTATCGGGTACATCCCAATATGTGGAGTGGAATTCAGATCGCAGCTGATACTTTTTGAATTTGCTGCCTGCTACTGTATAAGTGAGTCACTCGTCACTGAGCACTATAAGGCTGCAGGAGTCTATAGAAATGTAATACGGAGAAGACTTGAAGTCACCTCAAATCAGACCACATGAGGTGGTCTGTGATTTCGACCCTATGCGTTTTCGTCACTGGGCGTGATTATCAGAGGATGGACCTGCTGCTTAATCCAGGCTGTTTTATAGCCGATATGGTCAAACAGCTAATCATTGTTCACTCTAATCATGACTAATAGAGTGAACAAGCATCAAATGTTTGAACATATCTACTATATATTTCTGAAATGTCTGTATGTTTGTCTGCATGCCCTGTGTCCCTAGGGCCAATCGCATTGCACCTTTGGCCTGTCACTCCACCTCAACACTGTCCCACCCCTCACCCCACTGTCCCACCCCTCACTGACAACACTGCTCTGGGGCAACCTCTCAACCCACAAAACCCTCACCGCCTGTAGCACAACACTGCCTCTTACAAACACCCCCCTCCACCACCACCCCCCCAACCTCATGCACCCCCCTCCAACACCACCCCCCCCCAACCTCATGCACCCCCCTCCACCACCACCCCCCCCAACCTCATGCACACTACGAACGCACGCCACAGCTCTCCCGCTACTGCAGCCCATCACCAACCCCCCTCACCCAAACATACACCCCCCCACCTCACACGAACAGCAAACGCACGCTGCTGAACATACAATGCATGATGCTCCATCACCCCCCCCTCACATGAACAGCAAACGCACGCTGCTGAACATACAACGCACGATGCTCCATCACACACCCCCCCCTCACCCGAACATCCCCGGAGCACACCCAAAACTACCCCACCCCCCTCACCCATACATCCAGAGCACGATGCTGCTCCGGAGCACCTCAACCCCCCCCCCTCACCCCAACACAAAACTCACGCTGCTGACCATCCAACGCACGATGCTGCTCCGGAGCCCCTCACCCCCCCCCACCCACCCACACACACTCACCCGAACATCCACCGCACGATGCTGCTCCGGAGCCCCTCACCCCCCCCCCACACACTCACCCGAACATCCACCGCACGATGCTGCTCCGGAGCCCCTCACCCCCCCCCCCACACACTCACCCGAACATCCACCACACGATGCTGCTCCGGAGCCCCTCACCCCCCCCCTCCTCACCCTCTGTCCGCCCCCCCCCCATCACGTGCGCCCCCCCCCATCACGTGCGCCCCCCCCATCACGTGCGCCGCCCCCCCCCATCACGTGCGCCGCCCTGCACCGGCTCCGGACGGGAAGAGCGGCCCTCCTACCCCAGCCGCTCCCTTACCTCCCCGGCGCTACCTCCCACTCAGGTAACTCACTGCGCGTCCTGCCTCAGGCCCACCCGCGCAGCCTCGCGCCTCAGTCCCACACAGGGCGCTTCCTGCCGCCGCCTGCACGCGCCTCACTCAGCCGAACGCCACATCGGGGGACCAAGCGGGCGCTGGGGGAGGGAGCGCGAGTCACGGGGGGGGAGCGCGAGTCACGGGGGGGGCGACCTAAGAGTCACAGGGAACAGGGGGGGGGGAGTCACGGGGAGGGGGGGGAGTCACGTAGAACGGGGGGGACATGCACATACATTAATTATGACAATACATATGCCCACTGCTCTCCACCCCGTCCCACACTCCCCTTCCCCCCCACACCCCTTCCCACCCACACCCCTTCCCCCCAACTCCCCTTCTCCCCCCCATTCCCCTTCCCCCCCCCACTCCCCTTCCCCCCCCCACTCCCCTTCCCCCCACTCCCCTTCCCCCCACTCCCCTTCCCCCCCCACTCCCCTTCCCCCCCCACCCCTTCCCCCCCCCACTCCCCTTCCCCCCCCACTCCCCTTCCCGCCCCCACTCCTCTTCCCCCCCCACTCCCCTTCCCCCCCACTCCCCTTCCCCCCCACTCCCCTTCCCCCCCGACTCCCCTCCCCCCCACTCCCCTTCCCACCCACCCCCACTCCCCTTCCCACCCCGCCACTCCCCTTCCCCCCTGCTCCCCTTTCTCCCGCTCCCCTTTCTCCCGCTCCCCTTTCTCCCCCCCCGCTCCCCTTTCTCCCCCCCGCTCCCCTTTCTCCCCCCCCGCTCCCCTTTCTCCCCCCCCGCTCCCCTTTCTCCCCCCCACTCCCCTTTCTCCCCCCACTCCCCTTTCTCCCCCCCCGCTCCCCTTTCTCCCACCCCGCTCTCCTTTCTCCCCCCCGCTCCCCTTTCTCCCCCCCGCTCCCCTTTCTCCCCCCCTCCCCTTTCTCCCCCCCCTCCCCTTTCTCCCCCCCCGCTCCCCTTTCTCCCCCCCGCTCCCCTTTCTCCCCCCCATGCTCCCCTTTCTCCCCCCCGCTCCCTTTTCTCCCCCCCGCTCCCCTTTCTTCCCCCCCCGCTCCCCTTTCTCCCCCCCGCTCCCCTTTCTCCCCGCTCCCCTTTCTCCCCCCCGCTCCCCTTTCTCCCCGCTCCCCTTTCTCCCCCCGCTCCCCTTTCTCCCCCCCCGCTCCCCTTTCTCCCCCCCCGCTCTCCTTTCTCCCCCCCCGCTCCCCTTTCTCCCCCCCCGCTCCCCTTTCTCCCCCCCGCTCCCCTTTCTCCCCCCCTCCCCTTTCTCCCCCCCTCCCCTTTCTCCCCCCCTCCCCTTTCTCCCCCCCTCCCCCCCTCCCCTTTCTCCCCCCCTCCTCTTTCTCCCCGCTCCCCTTTCTCCCCCCCCGCTCCCCTTTCTCCCCCCGCTCCCCTTTCTCCCCCCCGCTCCCCTTTCTCCCCCCCGCTCCCCTTTCTCCCCCCCGCTCCCCTTTCTCCCCCCCCGCTCCCCTTTCTCCCCCCCCACTCCCCTTTCTTCCCCCCGCTCCCCTTTCTCCCTCCCCGCTCCCCTTTCTCCCCCCCGCTCCCCTTTCTCCCTCCCCCCGCTCCCCTTTCTCCCCCGCTCCCCTTTCTCCCCCCCGCTCCCCTTTCTCCCCCCCCACTCCCCTTTCTTCCCCCCGCTCCCCTTTCTCCCTCCGCGCTCCCCTTTCTCCCCCCCGCTCCCCTTTCTCCCTCCCCCCGCTCCCCTTTCTCCCCCGCTCCCCTTTCTCCCCCCCGCTCCCCTTTCTCCCCCCCCCGCTCCCCTTTCTCCCCCCCCGCTCCCCTTTCTCCCCCCCGCTCCCCTTTCTCCCCCCCGCTCCCCTTTCTCCCTCCCCCCGCTCCCCTTTCTCCCCCTCCTCCCCTTTCTCCCCCCTCCTCCTCCCCTTCCCCCCCTCCTCCTCCTCCCCTTCCCACCCTCCTCCTCCTCCCCTTCCCCCCCTCCTCCCCTTTCCCTCCCCCCTCCTCCCCTTTCCCTCCCCCCTCCTCCCCTTTCCCTCCCCCCTCCTCCCCTTTCCCTCCTCCCCTTTCCCTCCCCCCCTCCTCTCCTCCCCCCCCTCCTCCCCCTCCACGATTTATAAATAATACTACCTATTACGCATTTACATCCCGGGCAACGCCGGGTCTCTCAGCTAGTCGGTTATAAAAGAGCCTGCATTAAGCAGGAGGCCCCACACTTAATGAAGTCACAACCAGTGATGAAACGCATAGGTTCGACACCATCATGTGGTCGGATTTGAGTTTAATCCAAGTTTTCTCCGTATTTGGATTTCTACAGACTTCACTGATGAGTGACTCGCTTATAGCAGGCGGCAAATTCAAAAAGCAAATATCAGCTGAATTCCACTCCGGTGGTCCAGGATACCCTCTTTATGAATTTTAGGGAGCATGTCGAATGTGCCAGGTTTTGGGTTAGCTGGTATCAGGTCCAGAATTTGCTCTCTTGTGTAGATCGGGAGTGTTTTCATGATCTTGTTGAGTTCCCTCCTGTATTTTTTTTGTTGGATCCTCCTGCAGTTTGGTGTAATACTTTGCATCAGAGAGTTGTCTGTGCGCTTCCCGCAGGTAGTCTGTGGTGTTCATTATGACCACTGCTCCTCCCTTGTCCCTTGTTTGATAGAGTTATGTTGTGGTTGCCTTTAGCGATTCTATGGCTCTCCTCTCAATCAGTGTCAGATTATACGTTTGTTTCCTTACTTTGACCAGGATGGTAGATTTGGCTCTTAACAATAAAGGTAACCTATAAGGCTGACATGTGAGGATAAAATATTCCTTGTCAGCGGTGCTACTGGGCAAGAGATAATATGTAACGATAAGAAAAGAAGCCCACCGTGTAGCACTCAGGTTTACCAAAGTATCAAAGTAGCAATATTTATTGGATGTCACACGTAAAAATTAAAAACAGTACAGAAATATAAAAACATGGCATGGGCCCCCTGCACGTGAACCACAGAGAACAGAAATTCTGCTGAAACCCACATAAGTCACTGTGTGACATTAGGTAACAAAAAAGAATAGGAATATACACATGTAAATAGCACTAAGCCAAGCAGTTTGCTAATAGGTGTCCAGTGACACAACTACTCAACACTCTAAGAAATATACAATGCTCTGAATCTAGATGCACACAATAGTATACTAGTATTGAATCTGAAAGGAGCAAATTGGGACACATCCTCCATCTCATCAGCATGCAAGATATAGTACAGGTGGACTAACTATACTGCACTAAACTGAAGTAACAATAGACTGTTGTCCTTGATGGTGATAAATGCAGTTGGCAGTCAGGGATAATAACAGTCACAGTATAATAACAGTATAGAAACAGCCGCGCTGTCTTCTTTTTGTTATATATATATATATATATATATATATATATATATATATATATATATATATATCTATATATATAGATATATATATAGATATATATATATATATGTTTAGCCTAGGCTAGCATATGTTACTGTGATTTTTGACTCATCTGAACATCTGGCCTCACCAGTCAAAGAGCTGACACTAAATTAACATTCCAACCATAATGATCCCTAGCATGGTTAAGGGTAGGGGGTTCAGAGATCATATAGCCTTGCAATAGTAACATGATCCCGCTGTGATAGAGCATACCAGAATTGGTTAGGACAGTGGTCAATCTGTATACAGTGTATAAAAGTGATGATTGTCAGGGACTTGGTTAAAGAGAGAAGAGGTAACAGCTGTTAATCATGCTATTAGCTCAGTGCTTTGAGTACAGGAAGGAAGCTCAAAATTTAGGGGAGGAGAGGAAGAAACAGTTTTTCACCTTACTTTTACTTGTACTTTTAGCACAGAAATACCGCACTGATTGATTTTACTACACAGGAGGTAAAGGAGGTAGTCAAAAGTCTAAAACCCTCTAAGGCGCCCCATATATGCTGAGGATGTTTAATGCAGTCCTAGCTGGGGAACCCTTCCTGGGACAGATGCTCCAGGCATCAATCTCCTTGATCCACAAAAAGGGTAAAGATCCCTCCAACTGCCAAAGTTACAGGTCGATATCTTTAATAAATTCAGACATCAAAATCTACTCCAAATTATTGGCCAACAGATTGAGCGCTATTCTGCCTGTGCTGATTCACCCCGACCAGGTTGGTTTCATTGAGATCGACAAGCGGCCGACAATACCAGAAGGATTATAGATATTATTGACTATATTGATGCCAACGAGGTCCCGGGAATCGTGTTGTTTAGACGCAGAAAAGGCCTTTGACAGAATAGACTGGTCATACATGGAGGCCACGCTTGGGGCGTTTGGATTCGGTGGCAACATTTTAAAGGCAATAAAAGCACTTTCCACCACACCGGCGGCGAGTGTCCTGCACCAAGGCTTCCCCTCGGAACTGTTAGAATTAAAAGTGGTACAAGACAGGGCTGCCCGCTTTCGCCCCTGTTGTTCGCCTTATGCATGAAACCACTGGCGGCTTAGATCCGCAGTAATCAAGATATAGCAGGAATTCAAATTCGATTGCAAACACACAAAGTGGCGCTGTATGCAGATGACATCATACTGACATTAGAAAAGCCACTTACCTCGCTACCCAACCTATTTGACCTGCTTGGAAAGTTTAACAGGATATCAGGTTTCAAAATTAATCAGTCAAAATCTGAAGCCCTTAGCCTGAACATTTTAAAAGAGATGGAAAAATTAATAGAGCTTAACTTCAAATTTAACTGGCAGCCGAAAACTATAAATATCTAGATGTAGATCTCACAAAGAATGTGAAATCTCTATATCAGGCAAATTATCCTAGACTCTTGCGGTCCTTGAGAGATGAATGAAAAGAATGGTCCTCTTTTGGAATCTCTTGGTTCGGTTGAATTTACAGTGTAAAGATGAATCTTCTACCCCGCTTATTGTATTTGTTTCAGACTTTTCCGATACCTGTAGTACGGTCAGACATATTGGCCATGCAAGACCTGATCTATAAATGTATCTGGAATAACAAGAAACCACGGATTAAAGCAAAGATTTTGCAAAGACCTGGGGAGACTGGTGGATTGGCAGTACCTTGCTTGTTATCTTACTACACGGCGGCACAATTAAGTCAAATTACACAATGGCATGTAGATCCAGACAAAAGAAGATGGGTGGCACTGGGGAAAGAGATGTGCGCCCAACTGGAGCTCGAGAACCTAAATTGATATCCCAAATCTAGATGAAAAAAGATGGACCAACCGCTGTCCTCAATGCTCAACTCCCTAGCATTCTGGGAGGCTTCTAAATCTACAAGCTCACTGACTTCAAAGCACACTCTGATGGCCCCTTTAATCGGTAACCCAGATTTTGCTCCGGGGCTACACGGTAAAAGTTTCAAACTCTGGCGACAATTGGGGCTAAAGAAGCTAAAGGACCTGGAAGGTAGAAACCCTATAAAGACATTTGAACAAATAAAGTCCAAAAAAGCCATTCCCAACACAGAATTCCTTAGTTACCTCCAGGTCCGGGCATTTTACAACAAACACACGGTACGACCGCCATTAACTAATTTTGAAAAGCTCTGTGTGTGAGGCTCTGACACATGGGGACTAACCTCTGGGTTATACAGGGAGGTGATTAGTTCAGGCAAAGACTACACGTACAAACTCCACTTCATGACGCAGTGGGAGACAGACTTAGACATGTCACTAGAAGACGAAGACTAGTCAGAGATTTTTGCTGCAGCTGCTAGAAGCTCTATCTGCACAACATTAAAGGAGAACTCGTATAAGGTATTAATGAGGTGGTATCTCACCCCAGCTAGACTAGCTAAATTTGTCCCAGGGTATTCCCCGCTTTTTCCGAAGCAGTGCGGAGGAATAGGAGACTTGTTGCACATGCTGTGGTCTTGTCCTCAAATTGCACCTCTATGGAGGCAGATTCGGGATTGGCTACAGAGGATTTTGGGCCTCAAAATTCAGCTGGACCCGTGGCTGTTCTTATTAACTAAGCCGACGCAAGAGGTGTCAAGAGCGGGAAATAAATTAATTGCACATTTTGCCACGGCTATGAGCTGCGAAACCGCAGCATTGTGGAACCAGAACACAATTCCATCTTTAGACAAAATTCAGAATAGGATTTGGTTTGTTTGCCAGATGGAGAAGTTGACGAGTTTGGTTAACGACACTGGCCCAAATTTCCAAAAGGTCTGGCTGCCGTGGTTTGCTCAGACAGATATTCAGGGGGTGAGCAACACTACCATTTAGCTTTGATAAGGTTAAATTAGTTCTCCTTGGATGAGAAGCAATGGACGGAGACACAGGACTGACGGAATAAGAATAGCCCCACCCCCCCTCAAAAGAGAAAGATGAGGCCCCTCCTCAACAAAAGGAAGAGGGATAGTCAACGCACGGCAGGCCGCTGGGAGCCAAGACCAGGTCATCAGGTAAAGATGATGCTATCGCAGTGACCCCCCCCAACCCCCCCTCCTTCCCTTTGTTTATCCCTTCCCTTGTATGTCAAATGCTGTGTGTCCTTGAAGTTCATCGAGGCAGTGGAGCAGTAACACGGTTCTTTAGGTGAAAACAAGTATGTAAATACGTGATGTGGCTCCATGTCTTGTAAACAAAAATCCAATAAACTTGAAGTTGAAAAAAAAGAAATACCGCACTGAACTAAAAGAAATCCTACTTATCCCCAAGCCTTTTATTCATAATGTATTGGACAGTCTCCCTAGTGCATTGAATGTAGCGACATTCAAGGAAGCAACTTAGTAATAATTGGTAAGAAACAAATATTCTTCTCAGACAATTGGTATAATACCCCTCTCAGATGAATTCTGATTTTTGTACTCAAATTAATTATTTTTATGCTCAAAACTTTACCTCTGTGAAAAGTTCAGGCCAACATTTAGTGGGTGTGTCTTATCTGACAGTCATCAATCTTCCATGACATTTAGTCTGGGAGAGAATTATTTTAAACCCCATAACTCTCTCCCTATAACTCCTAGAATAATGCAACCCTCACCATTGCAACCATATGATTTTGCCGAAGGCGTAGATACCATTCTTCAATGTATAGTTTTGAAGGAGGAAACAAATATTTGAGATATGCAACTGACACCCTGTCATGTTTACTGTCAGTACAATCCTATATTTTGGCTTGTCACATACCTGTATCATTTATTCTTGTGCATTGCACCAGATTTTCATTATCTTACATTATGTGGGATCATTTATGAGTAATATAGTGACCCTCTTCTTACCTCTGTCTGTTAACCAAAGAGGACCCAGGAATGTTCTTGATGCCCCCTTTGAAGATACCATGACCAGATCAGGACAAATCTCTGGTACATCTGTGCACTGTCACTGTATAAACTGGAGTTGTTGTCTGGTCCACTATATGTGGCCCATGCTATCAACATTTTATCTGTTTTGTGCCAGACTAGCCTTCTTAAAAGTACGAAGATCTTTCATGATTAATTAAAGCAACATGTTATGATAATTTCCTAGACATTTGCTTTAAGTAATGGCAATAGCTATTCCGTGCCCTTAGTAAACCTCAAACAACAAGAGGAGAAATATTAGTCATCTGAAAGTCCTCCATGAAAACAAAATATATTTAGCAATTAGTTTATTTCCAAATAATATTTGACTGAATGCTTCAGTCAGTGTCATGATCATTACATATTTTCCACTCAACAGGGAGAAAAAGAAACACCTAAATATTAAACTTTTTTTGGCAAGTCAAAGGTTTAATATTTTGCCAAGCACCCCAATAAATATATCTGCACATAAATCAAACACATTAGTTTCTAAATTCTTATTGAGTCATCTGTTCTGTCTTATTGTGATGCATTTTCATACAATGATATCACTGCACATAAAACTGGGCACATTCTTGTGCAGATAACTCCTCAAAAGCCATAATTAGAAAAAAAATGAATGATAGAAAATGATATCACACAAGGGAGTATTCAATGTGATCTCTTTTATATTTGCAAAATTGAACTTTGCCCTTACTGCTATAGATAAAAAGTAAACTTGTTGCCAGGGTATGAAGCCAAGAATTAAGTCAATTTTTATGCATTGATCATCTGTGAGAGGAAACAGGGTTTAAGCCAGAATGGGGAGGCATCAGTGTCAGTGACTGTTAAAGTAATGATTGCAACACGTGTAGAAGAAAAATAGTCCTGGTATATTATCATTCTTTGGGGGCGATTCACTAAGCAGTGATAACTGCTTTTAAGTACGATAAATGCCTTTTAAGACCGATACTGCCTGCTGCGCGATTCACTAAGCAGTGATAACAGCGCTTTATCGGCTGTAAAAGGCATTTTTTCAGCCAGGGAAAAAAAATACGTCCGATCAGGCAAAAAACGGCAAACATGCCGTTTTTTGCAGTCAGCGTGATTTACTAAGCAGTGATAAGTGAATCATACTTTAAAAGCACGCCAGATTTTTGCACCAGCTTAAGGCTGGCGCAAAAGAAATGGAGCCATGAAGAAAATAATTATTGATGTTTTTTTTGCCACACAATTAATACAACAGGCTGGCGGGTGTCCCTGGGTGATCCCTGCGGGAGTCCGGGGCCCACGGGTGATCTCCACGGGAGTCCGGGGCCCTCGGGTGATCCCTGCTGGAGTCCGTGATTCCCGTTGGCCTGCGGTGGGTACATCATGCCCATATTATATGGGCATGATTTTACACTATGCCAGTCAATGATCAACCTAAACAAACCAATCACAAATAAGAACCAATGCAGTCAAAACAATCTGAAACTAAAATCAAATAAAGAAGTAAACCGAACAAAATTACCACCAATCAATGAATCAAATCCAAAATAAAGACCAGAATAAACAATTAAAACACTAAAACAAAACCATGAATAAATAAAATAAATATCTAAATAAACTGCATCATTCAAAATCAAAACTCAAAAAATAATCCAACATTAAAAAGCAAACACCAATCATAAGCCAGAAATAAACTATTTAAAACATCAGAAAAAAATTCTGAACACTACATCAATATGCAAAATAAATAGCATACAAATTTAAAATCAAAGAAGCAAATACATACAAGCAAGCATTTGCCAAAACAACCATTGCTTCTTACTATATGTATGTATAGCACTAAAGGGCCATGCATAAATACATTTTGAATAAATGTGTGAAAAAAATGCACCAAAAAAAGAAAATAAAAAAAACCTGTAAATGAAAAATAACATACATTCAATATTTTTCCTTACCTTTCCCGTGGTCACCGCAAGCTCTTGAAGCAATCCACGATCCCAAACAGCAGTAAGGTGTTTAGACATCCTGGGTGAGTAGTGGGAGACAGTTGGTTAACCCCTTAATTACTATAGTGGTTACTAACCGCTAAGGTGATTAAGGGGTTAGGGGACATTAGATTGTATTTTTGATTGTACTGCATTGTTTGTGGCAATGGAGGACATGGACGGTGATGAGGATGAGGACGACCTTCATCGTTGCAGCCTGGCAGGGGTGAGTGCAAGGTTTATTTATTTTATTTCTGCAGCTTAATGTTTTATTTTAAATGGGCCAATGCACTATTATCCATATCTGGATAATAGTAATTTTGCCCATTACTGTACT
>NC_134485.1:233112193-233134693 GCF_040206685.1 Ascaphus truei | reverse complement strand
AACAAATTATCCCAAACAAAAAGATCAGAGATATGTACAGGATGAGTGTAAGAGGGACTTATCCCTGTTTAAATAAAGCAGCCTCAGAGCTCTGGGAATCCAACAGTGAGATAGTTGATTGCAGCCACTCAATTAACTAGTGTCCACCTGGACTAATGAGAGCTCTGTAAAAAGCCTCATGTGAGACACAGGAGAGAGATTCCTTAGCTCACATTTGGGCTGACAGAAGGAGAGCAGAGAAGCCTGCACACAGACACTGACTTGAGCATAAAGGCTGCGCTGAGATCAAGACACCTAGAGACCTATATTTCCTTGACACAGAGGACCTAGGAACCTGCCAGAGACTGACATGGAGGGCCACCTGCTTAAGGTACTTCCTGAGACTTTGGGGTATGGGAATATCCCTCCAGTCCTGCATATAGTGTCTGGGGAAGTAAGTTAGCCCTTACAAAGGGATAGGGGTTTGTTATAGTTGTTTTTGTATGTTTTGACTGGATGAAGGAACAGGCTCAATAATAAAGATATAATTGCACCCAAATTGGTCTCCATTATATGTACCTCTCACACATCTCTTACATATGGTGTCAGAAGTTGGGATGAGAGGTGGCCCTTGAATTGCAAAGGGGCCCCAGAGACTGCCTGTGAAAATGTTTGTGCTTGTGCCTGCATATAGTTCCTTTAACAGCCTGAGAAACAAAACAAAGGATCACATGCAGAAGTGACTAGATTTAAAGTGCTACAATCCAGGCAGGAAAGCTATACTGCACTGGAGAAAGCTACAATGCCACAGTTCAACTGGGAGGACTGCGACATATTGTGATCCACACAAGGGACTGATGCTGTCACCAGAATCTATCCCACCACTTGTGAAAGAAGAAAAAAAACCAACCCCCATGGGATTTTAAAATGGCCGCCCAGCTGAAGTTAAATACAGACTCTGCAAGAATGGGGAAGAAAATGTGTTCCTGGTGTAAAGAGCCCAGCCACACGGAGCAGTGTCCCTTCAGGCCTTATTCGGATGATGAGGATGATCTCTTTGTGGCCCCAGAAAAAGGGCTGCAGCAAGAGGATTTTTTTTTCAATGTGCCAAGAACTGCAGCAGCAAGCAATGCGCTGTGGACCCAAGGAAGATACAGAAGTTTAACTTGGCAAGGGCACATCCAGTATCAAAAAAAGGTGCTGTTACATTTTCTATAATAAAATCTAACATATTCTTGCTCTCTTTTCCTTGTGGGTTGTAATGATAAACATTTAGTACAGATCCGGGCATTATCACATTGAAACTACCACTGACACTATCGGGCGTTTCAGTGCAATAGTGCCCCAATCGTCACTATTGCAGTTTATTAAGTAACCCTCAATGGGTTTCTTTTAATGAGGGAAATATATATTTTTAACTAATTATCCCAAACAAAAAATATCAGAGATATGTAACAGGGACTTATCCCTGTTTAAATAAAGCAGCCTCCAAGCTCTGAGAATCCAACAGACAGATAGTTGATTGCAGCCACTCAATTAATTAGTCTCCACCTGGACTAATGAGAGCTCTGTAAAAAGCCTCATGAGACACAGGAGAGAGATTCTTTAGCTCACATTTGGGCTGACAGAAGGAGAGCAGAGAAGTCTGCACACAGACACTGACTTGAGCACAAAGGCTGCACTGAGATCAAGACATCCAGAGACCTACATTTCCTGAACACAGAGGACCCAGGAACCTGCCAGAGACTGACATGGACGGCAACCTGAGGGGATGATACTTCCTGAGGGGATGATAGGCTGATAATGGGAATATCCCTCCAGTCCTGCAGATAGGGTATGGGGAAGTAAGTTAGCCCTTACAAAGGGATAGGCGTTTGTTATTTTGTTGTTTTTGTATGTTTTGCCTGGATAAAGAAACAGGCTCAATAAAGCCAAGATCTAGTTGCACCCTAAAACAGTCTCCATTTGCATAGCTCTGCACACATCTCTTACAGAAAGATAAATATTAAATGTATGTAAATGTTTTTTTTCAGGTATTTTGATTACAAGGAGAAACACTTAAATATGTCAATTGTGAAATACTTTTCTCTGCTTAATCAATGAGAATACACCAATGCTAAATCAGAGTGATCTGTGCATAAGAACATAATTGTATAGAGTAAGTTTTAATTATAATCCATAATCAGATGTTTCACTTCCCTTCCACTCAGATTTTTTTTATTATCCCTCAATCATTAAAGTGGGAACTTCCAAGCTAATTCAAATACTAAAATATATATTTTGCCAGGTGAAATGCGAATATACAGGCTAATTTCCAAAGGAATACGATGTTCTGGAAGATCAGTAGTAAAAGTTTCAATGAAAAAAACAGATACCAAAGAAATAAAAAATATTCTATTTCCGTTACTGTTATTTTTTGCTTTATTAAATGTGGTGCTATATTTTGCTCCACTTTTTGCCGCAGTTTTGCAGCAATGAGACACTCTAATGGTATCTGTGCTGCTTATTGCATTGTATGACAAAGTAGCAATTTTACTTTAATTATGATTTTTAACAGCTTTTCCAGAAGCCCTGCTTTTTCTTATCTTAATTACTTAGTGTACATAAACTCCCTACATTTATTTGTAGAGGAGTCCATGTACATAGTGGTGTAGATGTCAGTACCTTTAAAAAGTGTGTGTAACAACCTCTACAAGTCTAAAATATGTAAAGGTATACGTGAACTTAAAAGTGAAAGATACTTGAAGGTGCTGAAACTCAATGGTGAAATCCCATAAAAATTAAGCAAAAAGAGTAGCACTTCAAAAATAGCGGTCAAGTTGTGAGTATTTATTTATCCAACGTTTGGGTCCAACACAGCAGACCTTTCCCAAGGTTCCACAAGTCTAACATAGTTAGTATCTTTTCCCCATCCTCGGGCAGAGTCATCAATAGTTAGTATGAGGTGAGGTACTATAAACTGTGTGGCACATACAAAATAAAAAGAGACACAAAGTTCTTGGAAATCTTTATGTAAAATATAAACCTGGGAGGATTGTCTGTGGCCATCACAGATTCTCAGGATGAAAACATTAGGTAATAGAAAGCGTTCAAATGCATTGGATAGGGCATTTGCCATCCTCCCACATCAACCTGCAGCAGGGCTGGCTTGATGGCGGGGCTATCGGTGTGAATGCACCTGGCCCAACTTCTGTAATCACAGTTTAAATGTCGTGGCGGTTGAATTCACCACCACAACATTTAAACTGTGATTACCAGAGTTGGGCCGTAGCAGATCCCGGGGCCTTTGTAAGTTCCAGCATCTCCTTCTGCTACGAGAAGCAAGGGCGGGCAAGAGACCTCAAGCATCACATGATTTCATTACGTAATGTCATCGCAGCCACACATGCACACACAGTGCCCCTGGACACGCAGTACTCCCAGCCGGCCCTGACCTGCAGGACAAAGGACATTATCCGAAAATAAGGACAGGTGGCAACTCTAACTAACCTACAATAAAACTAAACATGGCAAAATGTGATATGTTGTCTTTTTAAAGGTCTTCCAGTGTAAAACATCATAGAAAAAAATCACTGTCAAGAACATAAATATGCAGGGGTCTGCATATGTTAACTGTAAATGTAATGTTGACAGCAAATTCTAGGGCTCAAGTAGCAGAATACAAATTTAACTTTATGTAGCGAGGTCCCCCTCTGCCCGTCGCCCTCCCTCACCTGGCTTGCGATCACGGGTGCCACCGAGCCCAATGGCGGACCCGTCGGCGATTGCCAGGGTGAGGGGCAGACGGGAACCGAGCGGAGGTTGCTGGGGACGCGAGCGGCTGGTTGTCAGGGCCGCGGGCGCGTCGCTAGGGCTCCGGCGGGTGCCGGTGCAGGGCGCCGCCATTGTGAATTGCGCGCGCATGCGCAGTGGGGATTTCGGCGCGGAGACCGGCAGGGTGAATCTAACCCACAGCCCTGTATACACAGTTCAAAGAACAGGAACATAGAAAGGCAATGTAAAAGTAAACATGTTTCGATACCCAAGATGATTAATAATTAAACCATCATTTAACAAGAGAAACCAGCATGACAATTTGAACCTAATGTAGATCCAGACTCTGTAGTTAGAAAGACAGCAAAAGCTGCTACAAAATCACAGTAACCACATATTTAAAAGAACATTTAATAACCTAAAACAGTAAGGCATCTGAAAACCTGCTTCAGGACCTTAAAGGAGCAATCTAAGCTCTTTCTAATTATTTTTACCCAGAATTGAAGAAGAGGGTCACTGGAACTAACCCCCATTTATTTCAGCTCTGGGGACCCCCAGCTTCCAGAGATACCTCCGTAGTAGATGCCGGTAGCCACCCCACCTGAGCTAGCGGGGCTTTAAAGTTCAAAGCTCCCGCGTCACATTGGCCAATAGGGAGTCGAGCCTGATGATGTCATGGATTCCTATTGGCCTACAGGGTGCAGAGCTTTAAACAGCAGCCACTACGTGATCCCTGGCAGTCGAGCAGAGCGGCTACTAGCATCTACTATGGAGGTAAGTATCTCTGAAGCATGGGGTCCCGGAGTTGAAATGAATGAGACTCGGCTCCGGAGACCCATGCTCTAATCCACGGTAAAAAGAAAGAGCTTAGATTGCCGCTTTAAGCCTTCTGAGCATTGAAACAGTGTTTGAATGTTTGCTACAGGGTCTTGTAATGGGGAATATACTGTATTTGCTTGGGTAATGCATTTCTTCTGGTTCTGTAATTGTACTGCACATCCCTACTGCACATAAACTGCACTGGAAATCTTAAGCTACCTTGTAAAGCCTAATAATACAGTGGGGGGGGGGGGGGGGGGGGTGGGTGGGAGGGTTTTGGTATTCATTAAACTGCAATAGTGGCACAATTGCATTTAAGAGTTTCAGTGCGATAGTGCCTAGATCAGCACTATCAGAGTTTAATTAATCATCCCCATATAATCCTATGTTATAAACGCCAGTAATTAATGTGGTTAGTAAATAAACACTATACTGCACACATTGTTCACTACCCACTGCAGGGTGCATCTACCAGCGTAAAATAGGCTGGAGTTTTATATCAGTGATTATATAGAACTGCACACAAGCAGAATCCCGGACCATTACCAGTCGCTGGAATGCATTGGTTACTGTATGTTTCTAATAATGGGAGTCATGACAGAAAAAGTCATAATGAAACCCAGCATGCAAACTCTTGATGTTCGAGGGATATTTGTTCCAATAATCCCGTTTCAAAGATCATCACTTTAAAATGAATATATTTGAAGTATGGCAGATTATGTGTGATTGTATTTGCTGTACTCCCTTTTCCAAATAAATTGGGGACTTTACATGATCGAGCTTAAACCCCCCCCCCCAATAAATGCTATGCAGTTTATCATGTTAAACTGTAACGACTTCCTCTTTCCTATGAAGAACTCAATGTGTGACAGGCATGGGATTCATCAACTTTAAAGCCAATTACGGGCAGTGCCAGAAAGCACCACTCATCTATCAATGAATATTTCTGGCACATTGCAGGGGAATATAATGCTGCCTGGCACAAATTATTGTATAACGTATTTAATGAGGAACTATCTATGTATACTGACCATATCTTATTATGGATCAGATACATAGATGATATCCTCCTACTGTGGGAAGGTCCCCAGAATCTCCTGCTTGAATTTGTAGAGCATCTTAACAACAATACTCTGAACTTGAGACTAACAACTGTACTGAGTACTACGTCCATTACGTTTCTGGACCTCAATATATTTGTCGATAGTGACCGGAATAGTCAAACTAATGTATTTAGGAAAAGTACAGCCACAAATAGTTTACTGCTGGCACAGAGCCAGCACCCAACAGTCTTATTGCTGGAATTCCTACTGGCCAGTACCTCCGATTAAGGAGGAACTGCTCTACAATATAGGAGTTCATTATACAATCTAAGGAATTACGTGATCGCTTCCTAAGTCGTGGGTACAACATTAAAACACTTAACAGAGCTTACCACAGGGCTTTGCATAGTGACAGAGATCTTCTTTTGTCCTCTAATATATCCAAAACTAAGGACAACACTATAAAATGTATTGGCACCTATAATAAAAGATGGTGGGCAATAAAAAGAATATTTGTCCGACTTTGGTACCTTCTTTTATCAGATGTTAATCTGGCTAAGGTCATCGGTCCTAAACCAACTATTACCAGTAGGCGATCTAAGAACTTGCGGGATACCCTTGTTCATAGTCATCATCAGCGAGCAAGGACAGTTACGTGGTTGAGTCCCATTAAAGGGATGCATCGCTGCCAAGGTTGTAAGGCATGTAAGCATGTCATCATAGCTAAGACCTTCATGAATCATGATAATATGCAGAATTTCACTGTGGATAGTTTCATCAATTGCAGGACTACATATGTGATATGCCTCATTACTTGCAACTGTGGGAAGAGATATGTAGGTAAGACTACTAGACAGCTTCGTAGACGTATACTTGAACATGTCAACTCTGTCAAGCACTCTACTGAAACCCTAGTTGCAAGACATGTTATATAATTTCACAATGGGGATATAAATTGCTTGAAATTTATGGGCATATATCAACTTAAATGTCCTGCGAGAGGTGGTAACGTAGATCAGATGTTACTGCGTATTGAATCCGAGTGGATTTATAAGATTAAAACCAGGAGCCCTAACGGGCTCAATGAAGGTTATACTTATACCCCCTTTATTTGAAATCATATATCCGGATCTCTGTCAAATTGTCTGGATTGACCTGACCATCTGTTTTATTTTTGAATTACAATAAATTGCTTCTGACCAGTTTAAGAGAGTTCTGTACCATCTTCCTGTTTTACTCATCATTGGTATTGACTATACTTAGTTAAAATTTCGTAATAAAATTATACCATAATTAGTGACTATATTACTAGAGATATAAACCTTTTTTGGTTTATTTCTGTGTGTAACTGATGTATACATGCAATGTATTGTGATAAGATCCTTTAACAAACTAACTAATTATTAGCATGTATTTATACTTATTTCATACTATTTAGATTTTTATCTTCACTGTATTCTGGTGACACCATTATGTATTTATATTGAGGGAAGCAATATTTGAGCTCTGTATCTGCGAGGTGTTGTTATAAGTACCAGTGTTAGTTGGGATTGTATTATCCCTGAGGACGTAATTGCAGGCTCTATCTCCTTGCACAGGCGCAGTGCAATTCATTCATTGTGCTGTGTTTCGAGAGTAGAGTCTATCTGCTCACACGCGCATTTTGGCAAAGAACTGCCTGTCATGCACGCATGCGTAATGGTTAGAAGGGGACTCTTTGGTATTATGGCAAGATTCTATCTCTCCACGCATGCGCAATAGCGTTATAGAGTGAGCTTGATTTGTAAGTATGTCATATATCAATGCACCTGACTACAGTGGCTGCCGGACATCATAAGGGGTAATTGCCACACTATTTTCTTTGGGCTTTGGTACTTACAGCTGAGACAGCGACTATTCTAAAACAAACCAGTGGCAATCACCAAAAAGATCCAGGTACAGCCTGAATACATGCCTTAAACGTGCCTTAAACTAGCCCCAGCATTTCTGCATTGATTAATGGCCCATCAGAATAACAGCAGGGGTCCCTGGCAGTCCCATTGAAACTGAATGGGACTGCCAGGGACCCCTGCTGTGTTAAACCTATGGGTCGTTAGTCAATGCAGAAATGCCTCAATCTTGCCTCAAACTAGCCCAGCACATACCCAGCACATACCCTGAATGTAACCCGGCTAGTTTAAAGCAAGCTTTAGTATAGTCGTGGCCTAGTCTGTATGCCCTCCATTATTCAGATTTGGCCCGTTTTATTATATTACGAGGCGCTTATGTGCATGCGCAATGGCGGACCTTGAGTAGCGTCGCTATGGAGACGGCGGGCTATAAATAATCTCTGCTCCCTCCCCACTGCAAAATTTCCCTGACGAAGCTCCATAGCTGGAGGGAAACGTGCGTTGGGCATGTGATGTCGTCATTAGGCTCCGTTATGGAGCTGTTTTAGTACAGTGTCAGTCAGCCGGTCAGTGCTCATAGCCTACATATGTTGATAGTTTAGTGTTTAGTTGTACTTTACCAGGCAGGGAAGTTTACTTGATCTCCACCTAGTGATATTGGAGTCTTACATCGTGCCTCTCAATACGCTCCCAGTGTACTTAGGCTGTGCAAGGGGTGCTAAGGGCTCACCGCTGTGGATTTAAGTGGCACTTGTAGCTGCATCATTCCGCTGTAAATTTATAGATACACATGTTTATTATTCATAAGTGTGAGCAGTGTTACAAGGTATCTAATGATACTTATGTGCCTACTAGTAACTTCCTTTTAGAACCCTGGCATTGTGTTATACTATATTAAACACTAAGGGCCTCATGCAGTAAGCCCCGATAAGGCTTTTCCGGCATTTTATAGCCGTTTTTTGCCCTCCTGATTCAGTAAGCCCCGATAAGTGGGAATTATCGGCAACTTTTCTTCCGAAAAAATTTTTTTCGCCACCCGGCTGCCGATAAGCCACTTATCGGGACTTTTTTTTCCCGCCTGAATTCAGTAAGCCCCGATCAGCTTTTTGGTGCTGATCGGCAGGCCAGATTGGAGATTTTATGGCCAATCCAGCCCGCCAACTAAAGTTGGCAACTTGCTGAAGGAGAAGCATCGGCAAGGGCGACACTTAGGAAAAATCAGCCCTTTTTCCTGCCTGTGATTGATGCCGGGGGTCTCCGGAGCTGATACCCGCACCGGAGCCCCCCGGCATGCATCCGAGGCAGGAAAAAGGCATTTAAAAGCCACTTCATTACCTTAGCGGCTAACCGCTAAGGCAATGAAGGGGTTAACCCACCGTGCCAGCGTTATTGTGGGTAGCGGGGATGGGTGAGGGGGGTATTTGGCCCTGGGTGTGAGTTTAGGACTTGCGGGGGGGATGCGGGGGCACTTAACCCCTTCACGACCGTAGCGGTTAATACCGCTACGGTCCTGAAGGGGTTAAGGCCTCCCGCTACCCACCCGCAAGCCCTAAACAACCACCGTTGGGGCTAATGCCCCCTTCACACACCCCCACTACCCACAATAATAAAAAAAACACACCCCAGCCCCACAATAACGAATTAAATAAATAATTAAATAATTATATATATATATATATATATATATATATATATATATATATATACCCAACAACACCTATACCCCCCTAACATACAGTATAGTAATGGGCAGAATGACTATTATCCACAAATGGATAATAGTGCAGTTGTCCATTTACAATACATACACAACAATAAAGACTTTAAATACATATAGCACTCACCCATGTCCCACTGCCATGATGAAGGCCATCCTCATCTTCATCCTGCCCATGCCCCATCCGCTTCTGCAAAACAAACACAAGAATTACAACATCCAAATTAATGTCCCCTAACCCCTTAATCACCATAGCGGTTATTAACCGCTACAGTTATTAAGGGGTTAAGCCACCATCACCCACATACCCTCCCCCACAAAGCCCCCCAACCACCCTCACCCAATACCCACAGGGGAGTCCTACCAAATACCCTTGGGCCTAATACCCCCTCCCCCAGCACATACAGTACAATAATGTGCCAAATAACTATTATCCACATAGGGATAATACATTATTTGGCCATTATTAAACACATTCAATACCGTTAAAATGTAAAGAAAATTGTACTAACCTCATCAATAAGAAGTCTCCGTCGCCAGCATCATCCTTGGGGTCCGTTGCCAACATTAGAAATAGCCACAACATTTGAATATCATTAACATAACACTGAACCCCTTAATCACCTTATCGGGTACTAACCTGAAAGGTAATTAAGGGGTGAAGCCATCCTGCAATGCCTACAACAGTTATGGATAACATCCTCAGTGAAATAAATACCCATTGCCTAACCAAATTCCATTTAATCATTCAATCTGTAGGCTCACATGCCTCATAAAACATTGCATTTACAGTGTATACATGTAGCATAACATGTAAACTGCATGTACACGCTGCAAATCAATGTTAACAATACAATAATGCCACTCAAATCGCCATACATCACAAGAAGTATATTATTTAATACAATAAACTCACCATCAATGAATTACCACACATCAATTACATCCCTAAACAATTAAAATACCATCCATACCAATTACACAATGAACTAAAGCTATCCTAACAGAGAACAACTTCAAAACATAGTCAAAAGTACACCAACAATTACAATATACTAAAGCAAGGCTTTCCATATCCTACTGTACGGCCTGGAAGCCCAAAACTTACATCTGTCTAAAAATAAAATACATTTAGCACACATCAATGCATAGCCACAATGATTAACAATACAGAATTAGAAGCTTTAACAACTCTATCATTTCTTACCCTGTATATATATCTGTACACATACAGTACATACAGACATACATACAGTGGGAAGAAATGATATGCATTATAAAAAATGAAAACATGAAAAAGCAACACAAAAAACAGTTACATTAAGTACATTTCTTTATTTAACTTACCATTACTTGCCCCCACCGACTCCCGTTGATCAGCTTACTCACGAACCAATCCACGACACCATCCACGACACCATCCAGGAACAAATCCACGAACCAAACCAGGAACCAATCCAAGAACAAGTGCAGGAACCAATCCAGGAAGCAAGCCACGAAGAAATCCAAGAAACAATCCACGACACGATCCAGGAACAGGAACCCATAAAAGAAAAAAACATAACAAATTAAACATTAAAATAATAAAACATGACAATCAAGGGTTGTACTAGTTTTATTCTTAGTGAATCTGTATTACAATACCTTGTTCCGGGGTCTTCTTGACGTCCGGTGCCACGCCCTGGTCTTCAATCTTCAGGAGGAGGTCCTTCCTCCTCGGCGTCTGGCTTCAAAATGAGACGACATAGGCTTTTATAGGCCTATGACGTCACATTTGTCGTCATATGGTTCCCACGGCCCTGATTGGGCCGTGAAAACCATGTGTTTTGGCCGATGTAAAAAAATTGATGACGTCACTTAAAGGCAATGCCAGCACAGCCAATCAGAATGGCTTTGCTGCTATTGCCTTTAAGAAAACGTCATGAAATGACACATGGCCGGACTCACATGGTACTTGAACCAATCAGAGTAGGGATGGAGTTCCCACGCTCTGATTGGCTGGCTTACCATGTGAGTCCGGCCATGTGTCATTTCATGACGTTTTCTTAAAGGCAATAGCAGCAAAGCCATTCTGATTGGCTGTGCTGGCATTGCCTTTAAGTGACGTCATCAATTTTTTTACATCGGCCAAAACACATGGTTTTCACGGCCAATCAGGGCCGTGGGAACCATATGACAACAAATGTGACGTCATAGGCCTATAAAAGCCTATGTCGTCTCATTTTGAAGCCAGACGCCGAGGAGGAAGGACCTCCTCCTGAAGATTGAAGACCAGGGCGTGGCACCGGACGTCAAGAAGACCCCGGAACAAGGTATTGTAATACAGATTCACTAAGAATAAAACTAGTACAACCCTTGATTGTCATGTTTTATTATTTTAATGTTTAATTTGTTATGTTTTTTTCTTTTATGGGTTCCTGTTCCTGGATCGTGTCGTGGATTGTTTCTTGGATTTCTTCGTGGCTTGCTTCCTGGATTGGTTCCTGCACTTGTTCTTGGATTGGTTCCTGGTTTGGTTCGTGGATTTGTTCCTGGATGGTGTCGTGGATGGTGTCGTGGATTGGTTCGTGAGTAAGCTGATCAACGGGAGTCGGTGGGGGCAAGTAATGGTAAGTTAAATAAAGAAATGTACTTAATGTAACTGTTTTTTGTGTTGCTTTTTCATGTTTTCATTTTTTATAATGCATATCATTTCTTCCCACTGTATGTATGTCTGTATGTATGTGTACAGATATATATACAGGGTAAGAAATGATAGAGTTGTTAAAGCTTCTAATTCTGTATTGTTAATCATTGTGGCTATGCATTGATGTGTGCTAAATGTATTTTATTTTTAGACAGATGTAAGTTTTGGGCTTCCAGGCCGTACAGTAGGATATGGAAAGCCTTGCTTTAGTATATTGTAATTGTTGGTGTACTTTTGACTATGTTTTGAAGTTGTTCTCTGTTAGGATAGCTTTAGTTCATTGTGTAATTGGTATGGATGGTATTTTAATTGTTTAGGGATGTAATTGATGTGTGGTAATTCATTGATGGTGAGTTTATTGTATTAAATAATATACTTCTTGTGATGTATGGCGATTTGAGTGGCATTATTGTATTGTTAACATTGATTTGCAGCGTGTACATGCAGTTTACATGTTATGCTACATGTATACACTGTAAATGCAATGTTTTATGAGGCATGTGAGCCTACAGATTGAATGATTAAATGGAATTTGGTTAGGCAATGGGTATTTATTTCACTGAGGATGTTATCCATAACTGTTGTAGGCATTGCAGGATGGCTTCACCCCTTAATTACCTTTCAGGTTAGTACCCGATAAGGTGATTAAGGGGTTCAGTGTTATGTTAATGATATTCAAATGTTGTGGCTATTTCTAATGTTGGCAACGGACCCCAAGGATGATGCTGGCGACGGAGACTTCTTATTGATGAGGTTAGTACAATTTTCTTTACATTTTAACGGTATTGAATGTGTTTAATAATGGCCAAATAATGTATTATCCCTATGTGGATAATAGTTATTTGGCACATTATTGTACTGTATGTGCTGGGGGAGGGGGTATTAGGCCCAAGGGTATTTGGTAGGACTCCCCTGTGGGTATTGGGTGAGGGTGGTTGGGGGGCTTTGTGGGGGAGGGTATGTGGGTGATGGTGGCTTAACCCCTTAATAACTGTAGCGGTTAATAACCGCTATGGTGATTAAGGGGTTAGGGGACATTAATTTGGATGTTGTAATTCTTGTGTTTGTTTTGCAGAAGCGGATGGGGCATGGGCAGGATGAAGATGAGGATGGCCTTCATCGTGGCAGTGGGACATGGGTGAGTGCTATATGTATTTAAAGTCTTTATTGTTGTGTATGTATTGTAAATGGACAACTGCACTATTATCCATTTGTGGATAATAGTCATTCTGCCCATTACTATACTGTATGTTGTGTATTGATGCTATGTTTATTGGGGGCATTTGTCCCCAATAAACATGCTACTATGCGTTAACCCCTTCATTGCCTTAGCGGCTTTCCGCTATGGTAATGAAGCAGCATTAATGTATTTTAATAATATTGTGCGGAAGCAGGAGGCCCCCTGAGCTGAAGCGCATTTATTTGTGGCTCAGAGACCCCCTGCCTCCCGAGTTACAGGCCCCGGTTTGGGCCATCGGTTACAGTGTGGACGCCATGTTTATTGCGGGGACGCTATAAACATGGCGGCGACACTGCCACCCGATGACACATACCGGGGCCTGTAACTCGGGAAGCAGGGGGTCCCTGCTCCACAAAGCAATGCGGTTCAGCTCAGGGGACCCCTGCTCACTGTACAGTATAATTAAAAAGACATTCATGCTGCTTCATTACCGTTGCACATAGCCGCCAAGGTAAGGAACGAGTCTTTATTGATGTGTGTGTGTTTTATTTATACTGTACATGTGCAGAGGGTCTCCGGAGCAGAACAGCGTTGGTTTGAGGTCCGGGGACCCCCTGCCCCCCGAGATACAGGCCCCTTTATGGGGTGCCGGTATCCCTCTGGTTTGTTTACAGGTCGCGGTCACGTGATCGGGACCTTTAAACGCAGAGGGATACCGGCACCTCATAAAGGGGCCTGTATCTCGGGGGGTAGGGGGTCCCCGGACCTCAAACCAACGCGGTTCAGCTCCGAAGACCCCCTGCACATGTACACTATGAATAAAAGTTGTTTTTAAATACTTTTTTTGGTGCCGAAGTTTGCGCTGAGAGAGCGGCTTGTCTCTCTCAGCTGCAAACATCTATCGGCACCAAAGGCTTATCGGGAGCCTTATCGGGAGCCAGGCTGTATCGCCACAGCTCATCGGCAGCTTTGCTTTCGCAGTGCTTCAGCAGGGATCGGAAGGATTCGGCCCTTACTGAATACTGCGAGGGCAAATCGCCCAAAAAAAACATTTTCGCAATTCGTGCCGAAAATTTTGTATCGGGGCTTACTGCATGAGGCCCTAAGTACTCTATTGGTGGTGAAACCAAAGTAGGGATATAATATCCCTCACTAATCTCTGCACTGGTAACACTATCATTACACTATCTGTGCTATCCACTGATCTGGTGGTTTTCCACCTCTGCTGATTGCACCATATAGCCCCATACCCTACCACTATGTTCTGAGTAGGAGTGGTTATATTTGAGGGGGACACTGGTGCATATGTTATTTGATTTAATTTCTTTTTAAACATAGTTATATATACTGTACACACTCGGTAATATATGTTTTAAGTAATAATAAATAAAAGTTTATATTTTAATTAGTGGTGTGGATTTAAGTGAATTTTCTTTGGGGTACAATCACTTTGTACCCTCCATTTTACTGTTTGCACCCATTTTACAATTATCGATTGGATTCATTAATTTATATATCACAATCAGTATAGTTTAAGTTGATCACTCCCGAATCGTTCTTTCTTTTGTAATGGCAGATTACGTGTGATTGTATTTGCTGTACTCCCTTTTCCAAATAAAGTGGGGACTTTACATGTTGAAGCTTAAAACCCCCCCCAAATAAATGCTATGCAGTTTATCATGTTAAACTGTAACGACTTCCTCTTTCCTATGAAGAACTCAATGTGTGACAGGCATGGGATTCATCAACTTTAAAGCCAATTACGGGCAGTGCCAGAAAGCACCACTCATCTATCAATGAATATTTCTGGCACATTGCAGGGGAATATAATGCTGCCTGGCACAAAAACACAACTGAAATATTTAACTTCAGCCTGTTAGGGTCACTGAAATGGCTGCAATAAGCAGTGCGTTATTAAAAGAAACTATTAAATAAAGCTTTTTTTAATGAAGTCATCTTTATAAAATCTATCCTTGATACACTGAAGCCACAGTACCTCATTATTTGCATCCATTAAACATGAGCTCTTCTAAAAACAATTCATTTTTGCACTGCAGGTAATACTGGAATATAACTGATAAATCCTCTCAATTCTAACTATGTTAGCATAGATTGAACTACAGTATGGACATTTCTTTTTTCACCTCATCTACTGTACTATGTAACTATTTAACAGTAAAAACATAAAAAAATATTATGTGTGCTTTTTTGTTCTAAAAAATGTGATTTTTAGCAGTTTCCCAGACTGTAGGAAATTGCTCTATCAGGCTGGGATTCGTCATTCAAATTTGTTTGTATTATGTTTCTGCCAGGACAATCAATGATCCAAATTCGTCAAGTGATAGAGTAATTTGTTTCTCCAGATGTTGTAAAGAGCGTTTGAGAATTTTCTTTTTGTTCAACGCCTTTCTTTAGTTTGGTCAACTTTAATTAAAGATGATAGTAATACAAGCATCTAGCTTTTTCTTTCACACTTTTGTTCTAAGCTCGGTCATAATAAGATAATAGCATAAACACTTAATTGACAATACTGTATAAACAAAAATGCTCCTCTATGAGAATAAAAAAAGATATTTGTTACAACACCGGCAGAGCGATTAAAAATAGTTGTGGCGCTCTGTCTGATAACAATAAATATATTTTCAATGTAATACAAAATGGGACAAAGCTATTTAGGCCATAGAAAGAAAAATGTGTACAATATTTTAAACATAAAGTTCTATTTTATTTTTTAAAGTAAAATGATATTAAGTCTGTAAATTAAAAACTAGTGGTACTCTGGGTCTGCAAATAAAGACGTACTTGTACTCGGCACCATTTAGTACCATAACAGTTTGGCAGCTGGTTTAGCATATTGTACCTGCTGCGCATTTTTACTTTTGCAACATTTAAACACAAAGCAACAGGACAGGCTGCATTGCGGCTTCAAATATAAGAGTTCTTTTAATTACAGGTTTGGAGCAGGGGGTCTCCAGAGCTGAACTGCATTAATTTCAGCTCCGGGGACTCCTTGTTCCAGAGATACTTACCTCCGTACGGGGTGCTGGTATCTATGCAAGTAGGGAACTGTGTGCTAACAAAATGGCGGCTTTAAATGTCCCGGGTCACGCAGGCCAATGGGAAGTCGTGATGTCATCCGTTGTGGCTTTTGTTAGCCAGCATGACCAGGACATTAAACTTCACAGGGAAACAGGCACTGCTACGGAGGTAAGTATGCCAGCCAGTTCCCGGAGCTGAAATTATCCGAGCTAAGCTCCGGAGACCCCCTGCTTCAAACCTGCAATTAAACATCTATATACATTTTAAACGCAATGCCGCCTGTTCTGCAGCCTTACACTAACTCCACTAACTCAATACACTAAATCCATCTTTCCCTGAGAGTTCTTTATCTCTTCTTGTGTCTTATTTTTTCCTGCACCATTTAGGATGTTATGACTGCACGGTGTGTGTAATTCCATGGCATGTGCATACATGCATACTTACTTATAGTTAATGCATTCAAGTGTATCATCCCTTGGAGAGATTTAGGTCGGAATTCAAAGGGGTAATTGTGTTGACGTTAATAAAGGAAATGGTTAAGCATAAATCAAGGGGATCATTTCTTTTTACAGTCGCTGAAAAAAAAAAAAAGTACAATAATGTAGAGAATCTTGACAGAGAAGGTCCATGAGGCTTTGTCTGTGGTTGTTTTCAAGAATAAACTTGTTAGGGGCTTAGCTGATAATGACATCAACAGAAGTTGTGAAGTGTTAGTGAAGTTGTATACCTTCTCATCAGGATGGGAGAAGAAACCGAACAGAATAGTGTTTTCCTGACATTTCCCAGATACCGAAGTGATACCACGGCTGTCGGCACTGTGTCCTGTCATTGCTATGTGGAATACTATCAGGGTTGTCATTTTATCATGACATTTGTGAATACTGAAATGTTCTTATCATAAGATGAGCATTTAAAGACTGCCACATTACCAACAGTTTGGTGGCATTTGAAAATGTAAGCCAGTTTTGCAATGTTGAGAAGTTTGTTGGTAAGATTTGTACGAAGAGCCAGAATGTTTGTATACTACGGCTAGTACTGTAATAATATGATGAGCTTGTGCATATGGGGATGAACTGTCTCTGCAAATGCTTTTCTAAGACATGTTTAATACTGTATGCAAATATAGCCATGGCTGGTCCTGGCTATCCATCTGCCCTCCCTGGCACATAAGTCCTGGTAGGTGCAGGCAGTGCCAGGACCAATTTGGGTTTACCCCTCCTCTGCAGCTTCCTTGAGTGGCAGGACTGGAGGTGTGACAGGGTCTGTGTACTGCCCAATCCGGGTGCAGACCTTGGACCCTCCCCTTCTGCACTAAGGAAGAGGCATGCCTAAATTATAGTTAGTTCTTTTCCAGCTTCAATTGAGTGCTCTTCAAGTTCCTAAGAGGTGTACAACTCTAAGCCAAGTACTGGGAGTGTAAGCTGTGTCTCACCAAGCGGGGTGGGACTGCATGATCGGTTCCCCTAGGGGACTGTGAGAAGGACTACAAATGTATTCGCTTTATGTGCTGATTGCAGTGGATTCTAATAAATTCCTCTGTTCAATATTCTCTGGCCTGAGGATGCAGTTACTTGAGAAGAGAGTGAATCAATTCTATCATGGGAACTGCCCCCAGCAACCCTGGGGCCCACGGTAGATGGAGACGCCGCACCTGAGACAAGATCATGAAGTCACCCCTAAAGCCTGTCCTGTTCCCCACAACATCGCGAAGCTCAGCATCTCCTGGAACCAACAGATAGCAAGGTATCCACTCCACACCACCGGTAGCAAGGGCCAAATTTCCCAGAGGGGGAAGTGGGGGAGGGGGAAGCAGTACTACACAAACATACTTAGTGATCCATGTAACAAGAAAGTGGTCTGCGCTGATGCATTTGCTGAAACAAAATATCATTTTTGTCCTGTCTGAAATGCGACATATATATTAAGTGTATTTGTACAGTTGTAGAATTTGGCGCATTCTACGCTATTATTCTAAGCAAAAAAAAGACTTGCGCCATTTTTTTAATATGACGGAGAAAATCAAATGCGTAAAATCATCAAAAAAAGTAATGCAAGCCACACATTTATTTAATTCATAGACCTGCGCCAATATGCAAATGTAATTCCGCCCTAACTGCTCCCACATGCTCCATAAATCATTCATGTTGTTGCCAGAAATTAAATTAACCACCGCAACATTTAAACTGTTATTGCCATGGTCGGGTCCAATGTAAGTTCTGGCCTCTCCTTCTGCTACTATGTGACGCTGCGTCGCCATGACAACACAACGTCCCATGACACGAGGTCGGGTAATAAGCCTCATTGCATTGCAGCAGGAGGAGATGCCAACTCTGGAGCAGGTCAGAGGCCTGCCAAACTCCTAATGCACTGAGCCCTGCAAAACTCCCTGCCAGTCCTGCTTCAGTGGCAGAGGGTCCTGCCACCTCTGTGGCCGTGGAACCTCTGGCATTGGCAAATTACTTGGCCGCTCTTATAAACGATCACATGATCGCTTTCGGAGGCTGGACCTGAAGTGCAGCTCAAAATCAGTGCCCCAGGAGAACAGCCTCTGAAAAATGAGCAAAAGGCCATGACATACAGCCAGGGCTGGTTTAACCATTAGACAAACTAGGCTGCCTAGGGTGGCAAAATATGGGGGGTGGAAACCGCCTATTTTGCCTAATGCAGTTTCCTAACCGGTCGGGAGCAGGGATGTTGCTAAGGATCTAGGCAGTTTCCTCCATCCTGATTGGCTGCTGCTCAGTAATGCAGCCAATCACGAGGAGCTTTCTGGAGCCTCGGGGCGGGGCCAAGCAGAGGAGGCAGTAGCATGGACCAGAGAGAGGTGTGTGTGTGTTTGAGTGTTCTGTGGCTTGCTTGGGGGGGGGGGGGGGGGAGGAAAGAGTATTAGGGAGAGTGTGGGAGAGAGTTTTTCAGTTAGAAAAAGATTTCTGAAAGTTAATTGGGGTGCCTGGCAGAAGGATCACCTAGTGCGCTGAATATGCTTGCATATACGGCCCTGCGTACAGCCTCTAGGGGGCACTTTTTATGATGTACACTGTACTTAAGCCATTAAAGAGGTTAAGCTCGATTCACGTTTAAATAGTGTCAGTGGGGGGAGAGATAGTGTCAGTGAAGGGAGAGAGAGTGTGTGGGAGAGTGGAGGGAGAGAGTGTCAGTGGGGGGAGAGAGAGAGAGTGTCTGGGAGAGTGGAGGGGGGGAGAGTGCCATGGAGAGAGAGAGTGTGTTGGAGAGAGTAGGGGTGGAGGGAAAGAGAGTGTCAGGGAGAGTGGGGGAGGTAGAGAGTGGGGGAGGGAGGGAGTGATGGGGATTTGCATTTATATAAAACTCTGTGCTTATATTTGTGCTTTTACACAGAACCTTACAATGTTGGTGCTCCTTATTTGCCCACATATCTGGACACAATGAAAAGTTACCAACCATCCTTTTAGGCATCCCAACATTAACAGAATCGCTTCCAGTCAAACGTGACACAGGGTTCTATAAAGAGTGCACAAACTTAAAACATTTTACTTGAAACATCTGGAGCAGGCAAGCATATCCTTTTATACTGCTCTTGATTCAGCATGCAAGTAAGATACACTTCCAGTTCCTACGCAGTACTAGGATACTGGCAATCTGTGGCTGAGTTGATAGGAATTGCATTGCACCATCTGGCAATGGAGGGGTTAAGGCTCTTTTTGTTGCTTACAGTTGTAAAATCTGCCATCCTGCCGCAAGTAACATTTCCTAAATATAGGCAAGGGCCTGTTCTACAGATGAGTAACATGATATATTCTACTACGATTGCTTCCAAGTGAAAGCTTTTAATTATTTGATCATCTATGGCAATGTTCCCGTGCAAGGCGGTTTAAGGTTAAGGAAACTTTACTCAGGTGTGAAATACTGCATATCTCCGACTTGTCACTTAGCAGACCTGTCAGCTCTCACTGATTCTCTGTGAGCCTCGTTCATTTTGAGTGAGTCTCAGTGATTTTTAAATTAAGCAATCTCAAAATGGACTTCGCTTCCCTTCACTCCAGCAGCATAGTGTTTTTAGGGATAATCCACAACAGTCACCATATATGATTTGAGTATTTTTAGCGCTATAGATCTTTTTTTTTTTTTATAGTCTCATAGTTAAAACTTTTCTATTAAAATGCTATTTTTTGGTCAGGAGACTAGTGTTGCCAGGTGTCTTGTCCAAAAATACTGGACACAATGTTAAAGATGTGACCCCCCCAATACATATAAAAATATACCCCTACACCCCCCAAATGCATACAAAAATATATCCCCACCTCCCCAATACATATAGAATATACCCCCAACTCCCCAATACATATTGAACATACCCCCACCTCCCCAGTACATATACAAAATACCCCCAACGCCCCAATAAAATTCAGACTTACCTTGGGGATGGTGTCAGGTCGGGTCTGGTGGCTGCGGAGGGGGCAGTGGATGCGGAAGGGGGTAGTGGATGCGGAAGGGGGGCAGTGGATACGGAGGGGAGGGCAGTGAATACTGAGGGGGGCAGTGGATGCGGGAGAGGGGTTGGCGGGGGCAGTGGATGCGGGAGGGCCAGAGGCCTGTCAGAGCAGTTGCCACCATGCCCGATTCTCCCCCGGTGCAGGCTTCTCTCTCCCTGTCTGGCCCACGCCGAGGTGTCTGATGCTGATGCCCGCCGGGCCTCCCTCTCACGCTGGCGCTCACCAGAAGTTGAACCCAGCTGACTTCCTGCCCTGACGTCAGAGGACCCGGCGCACGTCAACTTCAGACACCTCGATGTGGGACAGACAGGGAGAGAGAAGCCTGCAGCAGGGGGAGAGCCGGGCATGGCGGCAACTGCTCTGGCCGGCCGCCGGTCCCCCTGCAGCCACCCTGTGTTTGGAGAGAGATTATATCGGACACATCCATGTATTACCTTTCATTTTATACCGGATGCAGGGGCAAAATACCGGGCTGTCCAGTTCAAAACCGGATGGACACCTGGCAACCCTCCCAGAGACCTCAACTCTCACTCGGAGTGACATATCAGACTTTTGGGACCACGTACAAAGGGACACATTGTGCCATTAAATTGACGATCAGAGAGGCATTTTAAACATGCATCCCTCCCTAAGCATCAATGCTTGTGTTCTGGGGAAGTATTTGCAGGATAAGTTACCAGAACTAGCACATACAGTATGTGATGTGTAAACTCTGCGTCTGTAGAGAAACCTTGATCTACTGTAGTCCATTTTATTTATTTCTGGATTAGTGGTCTTACTTTGACTCCACAAAGAGAAACCTGCCTTGAGCCCTAAGTGAAAGGCACAAGGACAGGGGGAACAGGTTCCCCTCTTACCTCCGATTGCTCCCTGGCCTCTTCCCTCCCACCCCCGCCTTTGGGGACGGGGTGGCGCGGTCAGGGGGCAAGGGGGTTGGCAGGAGAGTTTATTTAGTTGGGCTGGCAGGGCACCTGGTCAATTCCTACGCACCCGGCCCTTTTTTGGGTATATTTCTGATGATGTGGTTGATACTGTTTGAAGTTTATAAAAAAAAAAAAAAGCAAATAAGAAATATGAGAATAAGGACTGCAGTTCCTTGAAGGAGGGGAGATAAGTCTCTGTTTTGTTACCCCTATGGGGTCAAAGTGTTGATGTGGTTGTTGCTTCTGTCGCGGCGGCCGTTGGGGGGTAAGTGCGCTTATCCTTGCCAGTAGGGGCTCTGTCCTTGATAAAGCCCAGTGGGGCTGAGAGTCGAGAGTGGGTGAGGCTCATTTAAATATGAGTTCCAGGAGCCCACTAGTGTCAACGGCCGGGTCACGTGGGCCCGGCTGGGGTGTCATGGGTCATCAGTTCAAGGGCCCTTGACCTTTAACCCTTTGAGCAAGTGGTCTTGCAGGGTTAGTGCTTACCAATTATTTAATAATTAAATAAAAAGCCACAGCCTTGTACCTCCAAACCATGTCTTGTTGTTATTTGTGTGTTATATATGTGGGGTTCTGGGTACTTTGGGTGGAGGGGAGCTCCCTCACAGTCTCCCAGGTCATGTAATTGTAAAAAAAATTACTGGGACCATCAATCTCTGATCTATAACTTGCAGTATATACCATACATCTGTTCTTTTTCTCCTTTTTTTCTCTCCGAACATTTGACCGTCTCTCTGTTATGAACATGTTTTTTTTCCAGTCCTTTACTTGCATTAGGTTTCTCTCGCTTTATTTATGTCACTAACATGTTTCTGTGTTTTCCACATAACCCCAAATGTGTTCACCCAACTTTTTCCCAACCTACATTCATCTACCTGTTCTGTTGTTTCTGAAGTCTGATGGCACTTCATAAATATCAACAAGTTTCGTAAAAGTTCTAGCACCCATTGTCCTTTACAAAAACAAACCGTCCCTCCCTTTCTGCCCTTTTCTGCCTTTA